>NW_005178998.1:25502-28113 GCF_000350225.1 Chondrus crispus
ATCGTGGCGCGCAGCCCGAGCGCGGCAAAGTGGCCGGCGGGCAGCACCCCGTCGAACGTCACGTTGGTCGCCGTCGCCCGCGCGGCCCACCCCGCCGCATCGAGCACCAGCACGTCCGACGCGGACGAAGGCAGCGTCACCGTCAGGCTGCTCGGCCCGTCCGCGCACCCCGCGGACAGCGTCACCGTTAGCGTCGTCGCTGACCCCGCCGCCGCTTGCGTTGGCGATACGCTTAGAGAGGCCCCGGGTGCCGGCGAGGGGAGAGGAGAGGCGCAGAGCGCGGGCGCTACTGTCAGCGCTACCAGCAGGGCGGGGAGTAGCGGCGTCGAGAGTGGCATCTTGGCACTTGGGGGGCTTGAAGCGTTGCTTGCAGCTACCCGCCTCACTCTTTGCTATTGTCGAGATGCCCTTTATATCTTGTGCCCTTTGCCTCCGCTAGTCTCTGTCCACTTTGCTCTCTCGCCCCAGGTTTCAATTTACTCCACGCCTGCGTTTACAACCGATGCCCGCGCTTCAAATTCATTCTGCAACTCTAGTGCTCCACAAAAGGACAAAACGCCTAATGACACACGCCCTCCCATCCGCCACCTTCGACGAGAACAACGCCTGCACCTTTATAATTAATACATCTCCAGTCTCTGTGTGTTTAAAACGGGCCCCGCGGTGCGGTAGACACACACCACCGACTTTACAAATAGAGAGTGAGAGAGAGAGAGAAAAAGAGAGTGAGAGAGAGAGAGAGAGACACACACACACACACGCACGCACACACACACACACACGCACGCACACACACACACACACACACACAAACATCTAAGTAGTGAAAGGGCGCCAGAAAATTAAATTTGAATCCGCCCCTACTCCTCCTCCAGTCTCTCGTAATTCTTTGAATCCTTTGCTTCACGCCTTGCAGGAAACCACCGACTTTACAAACACACACACACACACACGCAACTACTGAAAGGGTGCTTAGAACACTCGTCTTCCAAGCACCCATTTCGTCTGCCCACTCTCCTTTGCGCCCCAAAAACAAGCCCCACGCCCTCCTACACACCACCCCCGACCGATTCAATTTCCCTCTTTCCTGCCCCCCAATACATCTCCACCCGCAACTGTCTACTTGCCCCACACATCTGTTATTCCTCTTCCAATTGCGCCCCCTCTTCCCATTACGTCCGCCACCCCGCACGCAACCGCGCCCTTCCGTCCGCGCCCCGCCACCGATCGCCCCGTTCCGCCGCTGCTCCACCTGCTCCTCCGAGGCGGCGGCGCGGCCGTGTTCGGCATGCTCTACGGCAATTTGATCACCCTGCTCACCGGTGGTCCAGGGCCCAGGCTGGTGGTGCGGGAGTACACCGTGCCCCCGGCCGCGATGACGGAAGTCGGCCTCCAATTCGGAGACTCACTCGTGCATGGGATTGGACGTAGATGTCGTCCAGCACATCCACCTTTACGTTCCAGACCGACTCGCTAGGCGGAATGCACAGTGATAGCGCAGTTGATGCAGCCGGTCGATATGTTGGTGTATTTATACGAGATGGCTGCGTTCAACCTGCTAGGCTCTTGCCGGGGTCTACGTTTTTGATCAACCCGACGGTATGATGTCTCCTGTGCATTAAGATATGTAATTACAGTAGGCTGTTGTTGCAGCTGTTGGCAAGGACTCTTCTACGGTAAATATGTTTCAATCAGTGTTGCGTGTATCAAGCGGAAAGATCGCTGCTCGATGTAGAGTGGTTTGCGGCTTTGTGGTACTCCACCGAGTTTCTCGGATGCGATCTGTACAGCATGAAACCGCTAGCAGCTAGGGAAAATCAATTCTATTGAATTGAATTGGAGTGGCTGCGTTGATGTGCTGTGTAAATTTGTGATTTGGTACATGTTCTGGTGCTGCTCCCAAGGGGTGGTGCCTTGGAGCAATTGTGCGTTTGATACCACACAAAACATCGTGCTGGTGTGCTTTAATCGCAAACAAGTGCGAATCAATTTGCGATTTGTGATTTCCGGAGTCTTCCAATGTGGTAGGATTTGATGTGAAAGTTCGTACCGTACACACTGAGGAGCGCCGGCTGGGCACGCGCATGTCGAGAGAGGATAGGGATAGGTAGGGAGAGGGGGGTGGCACGTGTGCAAATAAGTCCTGCTCCCCGGACCTGCTCCCGGGACCCGCTGCCTCAGCCTGCTCCCTTATCGCACTTAGGCTTCCACGTGTAAGCTACGTTAAACAGAAAAGAGTTGTAAACTGATTCACACTTCGATAGCGGAGGCGTTTCACTGGCCAATCACCACGCCCTATGCTACGTTACGTACCTCTCTGCAATACCATTGGCGGGCTCTGCAAAACGCGCCAGCATCCCCGGCCCGCTTGATCCAGCCTCCCGCTCCCGCATACAACGCTCACGGCCCGATTGCACAACCTGTCCACAGCACTCTCCTTCCGCTTCCTCTCTCCTTCCCCAACAGCACCCTTCGCCCCCCGCCCGTCTCCTCACATCCATCCCCTCACATCCATCCCACTCCTTCTCTTTTTATCAAACCCGCCCACAATGCACGCTCTCCCACTCCCTCCCCCTCCCCCTCCACCGTCCCCCGCCCAAAAATCACCCCA
>NW_005178998.1:28213-35434 GCF_000350225.1 Chondrus crispus
TCTCCCCCCGCCTTCGCGCCCGACCTCTGGCCTCCGCCGCCAACCTACCTTTCCGCGACCCGTGCCCATCGCGCCTGCCGCTCCCGCCCGACGCTCCGCTCCTCTCCATCCCGCCACCCGCCACCGTCCGTCCCGCCATCCGCCTCCTCGCCTCCGACCTCGACGGCACCCTCCTGACCGCCGCCAAGCAGATCCACCCCGCCAACGTCGAGGCCGTCCTCGCCGCCATCTCCCGCGGCCTGCTCTTCATCCCGGCAACGGGCAAGTCTCGCGCCGGCGCCATCCGCGCCATGGGCCCGCTCGCCGCCCACTTGCAGGCTGCCGCCGCCGGCGACTTCCCTGGCATCTTCCTCAACGGGCTGCTTGTCTTCGGCCGGGCGGGCGACGTCATCTTCGAGCGCTGCCTGGCCCGCGACCACGCGCTGTACATCCTCGAGCAGGCCGAGCGCTCGGGGTTGACTGTCCTGTTCTACGCGGGGGATCGCGTCTTGGTGAGGGAGCGCACACTGGAGACCGATATGTTCATCGTGTCGCACGAGCCCGTGCCGACCGCCGTGGGGGATTTGGCGGAAGCCGTGCGGGGGACGGCCGTGCACAAGGCGCTGCTTGTCGATCCGCGCAAGGATGTCGTAAGGTATCGACGAGAGATGACGGACGCATTTGAGGGGGTTGCGGACATTACGCAGGCGCGCCCGGACGTGCTTGAGGTGCTGCCGGTTGGGGCGAGTAAGGGGGAGGCCTTTGTGACGCTGCTTCATCATCTAGGGGTTGAGAAGGAGCATACCATGGCAATCGGCGATGGTGAGAATGATGTCGAGATGATTAAGGCGGCCGGTTTGGGCGTCGCTGTGGCTAACGCTGTGCCCCAGATGCTCAGTGTGGCCGATGAGGTCGTTTGTGCCAATGATGAGGCCGCTGTGGAAGAGGCGATTCGCCGCTTTGTGGCTTGCCAGTAAAACTTTGTTACGTTGATGACTTTTTTCCCCTGTCACTCTAAACTTTGAGTCAGGATGAATCGCAGGTGGACTCTCTAGTTCCCCAACGAGACTCTAGTGCATGCACACATGCAGCAACATTCGCATTCACTTAGTGTAGGCACGTACTTTTGTCTGTCAACTCATACGCCAGGGCGACCGACCCTTAATAAGAAAGCGTTTGCAATACAAACACACTAGCGAGGCCAAGGGGTGCAATCGCTATTCATACAGCACATGATTTCACGTGCAGTTGCTATCGCTGGGTGAGCACACTTCAAATATTTCCCGTCCAAATGTGGGTCACGTCTATCGCTTGTGTGCTCGAGCAAAACATCCAGGGCGCGTAAGTGCTGCACTTACTTTGGGGCGGTTCAACAAAAACAAGGAGGTGCGACATTCGTTTTTAAAAACTGTGAAAACGTGCAACTTCATCCGATAGAGTCGAGAGAGAATGAAGAAAGGGCACGATATCTCCACAAGCCCTCTCTGTCAAATCTCGTCCTCTGTCTGTCCCTCGTGCAACAACAGTGTCTTTTCTAGCTATATTCTTAATGTGTCAATCTGTGATATCGTGCCCTATTCCCTTTTCATTCCTCATTGCGACTTGGTCGCCGCAAACAAGCGGGCAACTTCTTCGGGCGCGATAGCCTTTTTCAAAAACGGATGGGACAGCAATTGGCTTGCCGAGGCCCGTCTAGCAGGGTTGAGTACCAAGCAGCAGCTGATGAAATCGTTAAACTCTGCCGACCAACTCTGCGGTGCCTTCAGTTTGGGCGGGGGCTGTGTCGTGATGAGAAACATTGCCCTCAACGGTTTCTCGTCCATATGGGGTGGCTCCCACTCTGCGCACTCGATAGCGAGGATTCCTACGCTCCACAAGTCGACCTTGTAGTCGTACTCGCTCTGTCGAATGAGCTCTGGTGCCATCCAATATGGCGTCCCGACGCATGTGGTCCTCTTCTTTCTCTCCTCTGTGAGCTCTGCGCAAAACCCAAAATCGGCAAGCTTCACCTGCCCGCTCGCTCCGATCAGCACATTATCCGACTTGATATCCCGATGCAACCTCTTCATGCTATGCATAAACATGAGCCCCTTGAGGACCTCTCTTATGACGAAGGCGATCTCTCCCTCCGACATAGTCGCCCGCAAGTTTTGATAATTCTCTAGCACATCAGTCAAGCAACCTCCATCCATGTATTCCATGCTAATCCACATGAAGCCTCCCCAGTTGTACGTCTCATGGCACTTGATCAAATTAGGATGTCTCGTGCAACACATCATCCTGATCTCCATTTCCAACGCGTCTGACTCGGTTTTGTTCTCCGGCTTGACCTTCTTTAGAGCAACCTTTCCGCTGCTCTTCTTGGAAGCCACATAAACGCTGCCGCTCGCGCCCTGCCCAATTTGTTTCATATTTGAGAACACGTCGCGCGGGTTGAGGTTGTGGATGTACACTGGCTCCTTGGGCGCGATGCTCATCCCCGCGGCGCGGCGCGACAACCCGTCGCGAGCCGGCGGGGCTGGGGCGCGAGCGGGAGGCGCAGGCATACGAACTTTGATTTCCGGACGATCCGGACGTTCCGGGCGGTCGGGGACGCGCTTGGGCGGGACGGGCGGGCGGTCTGGCATGAAGGGCGCTCTCGGTGGGGGAGGCCGCGGCTTCGGAGCGGCGGGAGACTTCCTCGGGGAAGCGGCACTCTTGGCCGGGGCGAGGGGCTTGCGAGGCGGGGTGGAAGGGGGGACGCGATGGGCGGACGGCTCCCTTCGCGGGACGGGAGCAGCGGCGAGGGCGAGGGAGGGCTTCTTCTTCTGTGGGGGCGGGGCGCCGTAGAGGTACAGTTGGAAGGCCCTCAGAGCGGCGTCCGGGTCGGCCTTGAAGTCATCGTTGGTGATGCCCTGTTTGAGCAACTCCTGTTCCATGCGCGGCGGAAGTCCGCGGAAGCCAGATGTGGCGGAGGCATCGGATTCGACGTGGACGCGGTGCTGCGAGCGGACCGGGAAGCCCACGGTGGCTTTGGAACCCGGGATGGGCTTTGGAGGGGGTACGCGAGGGGCGCGTTTGTGCGGGGAGGGAGGGAGACGGGTCCTGTTGAGAGAAGAGGGGTGCGGGTTTTCCTTGTTGTGGGACGGGGAGGGAGGGGAGGGGGGATCGTCGTCCAGCAGGATGCGGGGGGAGAGCATCCGGCGGATTGAAGAGAGCATTTCCATAGTTGTGTGGAGGAGGAGGGGATGCCGGAGGGTATGGCGGAGGGGACGGGACGAAGATGGGAGCGTGGGAGATGAGGACGAAAGGCGGGGGAGGGAGGTTGCGGAAGTGGCAGAGGGTTAAGTAGTACCGGGACGGAGGTGGTTACCGTTACGGCGTGAGTGAAACGTTCGGAAGGCGTGATTGGGTCACAGTGGGCCGTTGGACAGGATCAACCAATCAGATAGAGCAAAACGAGAACACAGCGAGGTACGAGTGACGGGGTCACGCTGTTTCATGATCCATGGCGGGAGATTTTTGGGCCGTCCTGAGACAATAGGGTCGTTGACATACACGTGGACACGTGGACCACACCCGTCCTGTCCAAGCGACTCTTAATCCGGCCGAGGGCGCGAAGGGAAAATGGCACGAGGGGGTGGCTACCGGTGGGGCAAGGGGATACGTAGCCCCCCAGCCCCCGCATAGAAACGAGGTGCAAATACACACAACACACAAAAAAAACTTTTAATTCTCTGGTGAAACCTCGCCTTATTCCTCGGCCGCCGCGTACATGTCCACCAGCTCTTGTACGTCATCCTTGCTTCCAATAATCAACGGCATCCTCTGGTGCACGGCGTTGGGGATGATATCCATGATCCGGTCCTTCCCTGTGGTCGCGATCCCCCCAGCTTGCTCGACAATAAAGCTCATGGGCGCGCACTCGTACAGCAATCTCAGCTTGCCGTTCGGGTTCTTAGCATCCCCTGGGTATCCAAACACGCCACCGTACAAAATGGTGCGGTGGACATCCGCGACCAGCGAGCCGATGTAGCGGCTCGAGTATCTCTGGTTGGTCTGCCCCTGCCCCGTCTTGAGGTTCTGGACATATTTCTGCAGGATGGGGTCCCACGCGGGCTCGTTGGCCTCGTTGAACGAGTAGATGTTGCCTCTCTCGGGAATCTTCATGTCCGGATGAGTGAGCACAAACTCGCCAATCTGCGGGTCCAGCGTGAAGCCGTTGACGCCGTGGCCCGTAGTGAGCACCATCATGCACGAGCTGGAGTACATGCAATAACCCGCAGCAACCAAGTTGGAGCCCGGCTGCATGGTGTTGTACAAACAAGTGAGCTCGGACTCGTCAATCTTGGACTCCCAGTCCGACGCGAGGCAGCCGGTGTTCTGCACAAAGATACCAAAGATAGTGCCGGTGGCAATTCCAGCATCGATGTTGGAGCTGCCGTCAAGCGGGTCGAATACGGCGACATAGTTGCCCGAGTACACCTCATCCACAACCACAGGCTCGTCCTCCTCTTCCGAAGCAATGATGCCCATCTTGCCGGAGTAGCGCAGGGCGTTCTTGAGGACCTCGTTGGAGAGGACGTCCAGCTTCTTCTGCTCCTCTCCCTGGACGTTGACCGAGCCGCCGCCGTCCTCCAAGCCGGTGAGGTTGGAGATGCCTGCGCGCTGCACCAGCGACGAGATCTTCTTGCACGCCAGCTGGATGGAGGACATGAGCGACTGCATGTCCTGCATGTGCTCCAGGTCGGTGTTGTCCATTGCCGACTGGATCATGTAGCGCGTCAGAGTCATGGGGGACGTGTCCTGGTGAACGGTTTGCTTGGGAGGGGAGACGACCATGCGCGGGGCCGTGCGCGCCGTGCGCGCCGCATGCGCGCGCGAGGCAGGGCGGGAAGAAGAGTTGCGGAGGGAGACATGGGGGTGCGAGGAGCGGACGGCGAGGGCGGGGACGAAGGCCGGGGGAGCCATGGCGGGATGAGAGTTGATGAAACGTGGGGGTGGAAGGGGGAGGTAGGGCGAAGGGGGAGGCGAGTTTCCGGGAGAAAGAGACGAAGGCGTCTCGGCTCGAACAAGGGGGCGTTTGTGGCTGCGACAGTCCAATGCCACGTGAGGCCAGGGATCAATGCATTCATCTCCTGCTTTCCAGCCTTACAGAGACGCGTATGACAGGGACGGGACTGACAGTGAACTTGCACGTGTCCACGTGGCATGACGCTGACGTTATATGCCACGTGGACAGCGATCACCGTCAGCAGCTGCTCATCCTCTTCCCCAGCCGCATTCTCCCGCCCCTTGTCCACTACCCCCGATTCCTATCCCGTTCGTTTTCCCCTTCGCCGTTCCCCTTCGCCCTCCCCTTCCCCCCTTCCCCTTTTCCCCTTCTCCCTTGCCCCTTTCCTTACCATGCACAGCCCGCTCCCCCCGCCCAATGCGGACGGCCCGCCACCGTCCCCTTTCTTCGAAACGCTCGTCGACATCGGCAACATGCTCAAGGCCTTCATCGGTATAAACTTCATGTACGTGGCCTACGCCTTTTCCAAAGCCGGCCTCTACCGCGGCATCTTGGGCCTGTTCGTCGTCCTGTGTCTCACAGAGCACTGCTGCCTGCTCCTCCTGCGCGTGAAGAACGCCATGCCGTCGCAATCCCCCGCGTCCGCCTACGCCCCGCTCCCGCAAACCGATGACGCGGAGGGCGGCCCGCCCTTACCGCCACCCAAGCCGCCACAGTACGGCGACATCGCCCACTTCGTCGCTGGCCGCCCGGCGGAAACGCTGGTCAACTGCGCCCTGGTGCTCACCCAGTTCGGCTACTGCGTGGGCTACCTAATCTTCCTGTCGTCCACGCTGCACCACATGCTCCCGCTCCCCCTGCAGGCCTCTCTCGCCGTGCGCTGGCTGGTGTTGCTCCCGCTGCCCGTCCTGGTCTGCGTCTCCATGCTCGTCTCCATCCGCTCGCTGGGTCCGTTCTCCATCGTCGCGAACGCCGCGCTGCTGATCGGCTTCGTGTCCGTCGTCGTCTTCATTGCGCACCACTACCAGTGGCGCCCCTCCCACCCGCCGCTGGCCGACTTCCCCATCTTCTTCGGTCAGATGACCGCGGCCGTGGAGGGCATCGGGCTGGTCGTGCCGGTCGAGACGAGCATGCGCAACAAGCACAAGTTCCCGCTCGTGCTGCGCATAGCGCTCGCCATCCTCGGCACCGTGCTCATGGTCGTCGGTGTGCTTGGCTTCGTCACCTTCGGCGACACCACCAGCTCCATCATCCTGCGCAACTTTGGCCACTCCTCCACCGTCGTCGTCGTCAAGGTCGTCCTCATCGTCGGCATCCTCTTCACGTACCCGCTGCAGATCGTCCCCATCATTCAGTTTGCCGAGTCCGCACTCATCTCCGACGACGAAGCGTGCCCAGACGGCACAGAGCTGGAAAGATACGACTCCGACTCCAACGACGACGAGCCCGCGAGAGACGCGTCCACGTCTGACAAGCTCTTCATCCGCGACCGCCGCCGCGCCGTGCTGCGCGTGGGCATCATCGCCGCGACGGCGGCTGTGGCTATGATCGCGGGACAGAGCTTCGGCCTCGTGCAGAGCCTGGTCGGCTCGCTGGGTGCGAGCTGCCTGGCCTACACCGCGCCGGCCTTTTTTCACTACGTCACGTTCCGAGACGAGTGCGGATGGGCTACCAAGGCCAAGGATGTCGCTATCATCGTCTTCGGCGTCGTGGGCGCCATCGTGGGAACGGCGACCACATTAGTAGCGTTCAGTTCTGGCGAGGGCGAGGGCATGTGACGGGCGCTAGACAAACATTGCATTTTATGCTCGGATGGGTCGGTGGAAGCGTCGGGCGCGGGGGCGTTGGGCGTGTCTCCAAGGAAGGGGGGGGCGGGGGGGGAACATGTGCGCACTGATACGCAGCTCGTTGACGTGATGTCGCCGTGGTTGGACCGGGGCGTGGCTGGGAGGCGTTTCGGGTACCGGCGGGCGCTGGTTGGACGGCATAGTCTGGCGGTCTCGAGTACTAACATAACATAACATAACAGTGGAGAGATGCGGCGTCCTCGGGCGGCGGCGCGGATGGCGCGGGGGAAATGCCGCGTCGCGAGGTGACGGCGGTGCAGACAGGAGGCGCCCGGCGTCGTCACCGTCTTGTTGAAACGCCGTGGCAACCTCAGCTGCGGAGAGAAATTGATTCGCTCCCATCATATTGAACGGATTCGCGAAAGCGCAAAAAAACGTCTCCGCCACCACCTCGGTCCCCAA
>NW_005178998.1:35534-39907 GCF_000350225.1 Chondrus crispus
TCGACCACTCCCGAAGACAGTACTCGCCCCTCTGGAAAATCCCCCCCCCCCCCCCCCCCTTCCCTTCCCTTTCCCCCTTTTCCCCCTCCCCCTCCTTCACCCCCTCGGCGCCGCATGCCCCGCTCCCCATGCCGCCCTTCCCCGCGTCCAGCACGACCCTGCTCTCGTCGGCCTCGGCGGGCTCCTCGGACGAGCTCGATGACCTGGACGACCTCCCCGCCAAGCCCACGGAAGCAGAGATCCTGTCCCAGATCCACCGCCTCCATCTCGAGCTCGAATCCGTCCGCGGTGATCCTACCGAGCCCGACGACGACGCACAGGACGCCACCCCCGCGCACTCCAGCGCTGGGAGCAGGTCGTATACAAAGCTTGAGGGCCTCTCGCAGCATGGCGCCACCAGCCCCCGCCTCATCGTCGTGTCCAACCGACTCCCTGTCACCGTGCGGAAGGATGAGTCTGGCGAGTGGAACTTTCGCGTCAGCTCCGGTGGCCTAGTCTCCGCGCTCGCGGGCGTTAAGAACAAGATCCCCTTTGTTTGGGTGGGGTGGACAGGTGTCGAGGTCGCCACCTCGGAGCAAGATGAAATGAGCCGCCGCTTTCAGGAGGAGATGAATTGTTACCCTGTGTATCTCAGTGCGGCCGACGCCAACCTCTATTACAACGGGTTTTGCAACGAGGTGCTGTGGCCGCTCTTCCATTACGTCCCGCTCCCAATCGTCTCGTCGGATGGTGAGCGCAAGTTCGACTTCAAGTACTGGGATGCGTACTCAAAGGCCAACCATCGCTTCGCAGAGGCCGTTATGCAGGTCTATGAACCGGGCGATTTGGTCTGGGTTCAGGATTACCATCTCATGTTGCTCCCGAGCTTGCTGCGAAAACGCATCCGCGATGTTACCATCGGCTTCTTCTTGCATACCCCGTTTCCCAGCTCCGAAGTCTACCGCATTTTGCCCGTCCGTAGCAAGGTCTTGCAAGGCGTCTTAGCCGCTGACCTCATCGGCTTTCATACCTATGACTATGCCCGCCATTTTCTCAGCGTGTGCACCCGCATCCTCGGCTTGGACGCCAGCCCAAAGGGTGTCACTTACAAGGACCATTTTGCCAATGTTGGCATCTTTCCAATTGGAATCGACCCCAACGCTTGGATTAAAGCGCTACGGAGCCCGTCCGTTAAGGAGCGCATTCTCGAGCTCGAAGAAAAGTTTCGAGGCAAAAAAGTCCTCCTGGGCGTCGACCGCCTCGATTATATCAAGGGTGTGCCACACAAACTCATGGCCTTCCGAAATCTGTTGTCCAACCATCCGGAATGGAAGGAAAGGGTCGTACTTGTTCAAATTGGCGTCCCGTCCCGAACGGAGGTCGATGAATACAAGAAGCTCATCAGCCAGACAAACGAACTCGTGGGCCGTATCAATGCCCAATACGGGAGCGTTGAGTACGCCCCAATTGTGTTTATTAATCAGTCGGTCAACTTTGACGACCTCTGTGCCTTGTATACGGTTGCGGACGTGGCGGTTGTGACCTCAATACGAGACGGCATGAATCTTGTTTCGTATGAGTATGTCGTATGTCAACAGGAGCGTCACGGCGTTTTGGTACTGTCCGAGTTTGCGGGTTCTGCCCAATCGCTCTCTTCTGCAATACGCGTCAACCCGTGGAACACCGAGGAGCTTGCCAATGCTATGCATGAAGCGCTGACTGTTCCTGAGAGAGAACGAGCTCTCAAACATTGGAAGTTGTATCACTATGTGACCAAGCATACTGCAGCGTTCTGGGCTCGTTCTTTTGTTAGTGAGTTGCAACAAATTGAAAGACTGATGAAAATGCAAGATGTGCACAAACCGAAGCAATCCTTACTGCGCGTGTCGGTGGATATCATTCCAGATATGCGTTCAAGGACCAAACGATTGTTTCTACTCGAATATGAAGGCACCCTTTGTGCGCCTGTCTCCCTCGCTGATCTCGGTTTCCCAACATTATCAATGAGGAGGTTCTTGCTGAGGCTCTCTTCAGATCCTGGCAACTTTGTATATATCCTATCTGGCCGGTCCAAGGACACGTTAGACAGCTGGTTGGGTGACCTCGGTGTCGGTCTCGTGTCGGAACACGGATGTGATTATCGACACCCGCACTCGACGACTTGGGAGTCCCTCATAACGGTCAGCGATACGTCATGGAGACTCAGCGTCATACCAATTTTGCAATACTTTACGGAGAGGACACCTGGGGCGCATTTGGAGGCTAAGGACAACATTGTGACTTGGCATTTCCGGGATGCCGACCCGATGTTTGGCTCGTGGCAGGCCAAGGAATTACAATTGTTGTTGGCAGAGAATTCCATGAACTTGCCTGTGGAAGTTGTTTCTGGCCACAAGTATCTTGAAGTGCGCCCCGTAGGTGTGTCCCGGGTGAACGCTGTGCGAAGAATCCTTTCGGAACTGTCGGAAGGAGTTGACTTTGCCTTTGCAATCGGTTCGGATAAGGCAGACGAGGATGTGTTCTCATTCTTGAACACGTATGTCAGAACTGGAGATGGCCGCGTATCGACTTTGGCCTGCCGAGTAGGGGGGAAGTCCGATAACTCGGCTGCTGACCGATATTTACCTGACGTGGAACCAGTTTTCCGTCTGCTGCGGGAGCTCGCTCCAAATCCTTCCGCGGCACCGAAAAAGACGCGCGCTGTTGGCGGGACGAGTGGGTTGAGTGGACCCAAACCGAGCCTACTGGCAAGACGGAAAGATATCATTCAAAGCCTTACCGAGCGTCAGCGCTCCAATAGCTATGACAACGGCATGTCGTCGGTGTTCACAGGCAGACGGTCTACTCATCGGGACCCGCTTCCAGACGGGGTGAGCTACGATTCCTTGGTGGTGCCGCCGAAAGTTGCCGCGGATGCACCAGGGGACAAGGCGCGTGGCGGTATGTAAGAAAAGGGTTGTAGGTTTTGTAAATGTATGGGTAATGTACTTTTTTTTGTGACGAAAACTCGTGACGTGGATGTGTTTGTCCTCGGGCTTGCCCTTTTGGTGTTGGCAAGGGTGTTTCCGTCATGCAAGCGTCCCTTCCCATCATCTTGCAATGCTCCCCGCAGCGGTTTTGTTTACCAGAACGACTCGCTAATCCCCAATTGAAACTTGGAACTGGGCACATCCGACTGCGCCGAGCGCAAGACGTGGCAAAAATTGAGCTCAACTCTCCCCACCGACGTTTCCAACGCAACGCCCAGCCCTGCAGCGACCCTTACCGACTTTTGCAGCTCCCCCCACCCCGCCTTTGCCTTGTTCTGCAAACCGCCGCCCTCCATCACCCTCTTCACACCCTTGCTCACTACCGAAATATCCGCTAAATCGCCCGCACACCAAAACGCATGCACGCGTGCATTAAAAAGCTGCCACAGCATCGACGTCTGCGGCACGGGCGTCGATAGCACGGCGGCGACGGTATAAAACGTATCGCCGCCAACCGCATCGGCGGCATCCCTCGGGCCGACTCCCCTGAGGTCGAAACCCCTCATTGAATTAGGGCCGCCCAAGAAGAAGCGGTCCTGCACGCGGACTCTGGCGCCCTCCCGCGAGCAGACGAGGCCTGCGCGGGCGGAGAGCGCCAGGGCGGCACCGGAAGCGCCCAGCGGGACGTGGGTCTGTGCCTCGGCCTCGCCCTTCGCGAAGGCGACGTCGCCCAGGCGCGGCAGCGTGAGCTCTGTGGAGGCCGACAGCAGGGCGCCGCTCGTGGGCATGGCGGGGTGATCGCGGGTGTCGCGCGCCACCTCGTGGCGCAGGCTGGTCTTCCACGAGTGGCCAGCCTCCTCGCGGATGAGCGGGGAGGCGGAGTCATCCACGGCGGCAACTTCGCGCCACGCGCTGTTGACGGAGAAGCGGCCGAGCGGCAGGTGGACGCCCACGGCGCAGTCGCGCACGTTGAGCGTGTAGCTGCTGTGGTCCAGGTGGTTTCTAAAGCGCTGGCCGACGCGGGCGAAGGCGGAGGAGTCGAGGCCGAGCACGAAGGGTTGCGTGTAGTGGACGTCGAAGGAGGTGGATGGTTGGTGGCCGTACGAGCCGGGGCCGCCGCCGCCGAGCCACGAGGCGCTGGCCTTGAGGGTGTCCAGCCTTCCGCGGACGTTGCGCCAGACGAAGGCGGTATCGAGGGAGGTCTCGCGCTCGCCGTCGGTGGTCATGGACGTGCCGGCCGTGAACTGGTAGAGCTTTTTCTCGGACAGGGTGAACTGGACGTCGGCGTCTGCGCCAAGGGGCGCGCGATCGACGTAGGCATCGACGCCGCGGAAGCATCCGGTCTCGCGGAGACGCTCAATGGCGAGCGAGATATCGTCGACGACGCCGGAAAAGGTGCCGCCCGTGGAGAGGACGGGCGAGGTG
>NW_005178998.1:40848-211170 GCF_000350225.1 Chondrus crispus
TCCTCCGAAACTTCCTCCTCTTCAGAGCCAACTTCATCCGTATTTGGGGTATCAGCTGTATTCCCATTGTCGCCATCGAGCAGTACAACGTCAACATCAGAGTTGATTGAATCACCTTCGTGTGCAGGAATGTCATGCATACCACATGTCGATTCATCAAACTTGACATCCCGTGACACAACAATTTTATTCAACTCTCCGTCCCAAAGTTTGTATGCCTTACTGCATTGCGAGTACCCAAGAAACATTGCTTCACGCGCTCGCAAGTCCAGCTTACGGAGCTCTAATTTTGGTAATGTATACCAACACTTTGACCCAAATACTCGCAAATGGCCAACATTTGGAGTAGAATTCATCCAAATGTGGTGCGGAGTTGTATTAACGGGCAAAGCGCGTGAAGTAACTCGATTACGTACATATACCGAAGTGGCAAGAGCCTCGGCCCAGAATCGCTTACTGACCTGTTTATGAGAAAGCATTGAGCGGACAAGATCAATCAAAGTTCGATTTAAACGTTCAGCAACACCGTTTTGTTCAGGGGTGTATGCCGTTGTGAGTTGGTGCTGCGTACCGTTTAAATCTAAATGCGACTTGAATTCCGTCCACAAGTACTCTCCACCGACCCAACGGTCCCCCCGCCGTACCCCTCAGCCCACCCCCGCGACCAACAATGAGCGGCCGCGACCTCCCCCGCTCGGCGACCTACTCCGTGCGCGACTTCTCGCCGACGCGCGCGCGCACGTCCGCGACGACGGGCACGTTCAACTCGCGCCGCGGCGTCGCGGCACCGCGCACGCACTCCTTCGGCCACGCGCCGGACCCGCTCCTCCCGAGCGCCATCCCCGGGTCCTCCACGCGCGGCAAGCCCAAGCGCCTGGACCCGTTCCTGACGAAGGTTGTCGTCAAGGTCGACGAGGCGACCGAGCCGGGCATCTCCGAGGAGGAGGGCGAGCGGAAGCGCATCGAGCTCGTCAACATCGTGCTCGATCGCACCGGCGACGCCGCGCATACCTCGCACGGCGCGTCCGTGATCTCCGGCGGCCAGGCCGTCGCGTTTGCCCTGCGGAAGAGGCTCAAGAGTGAGGACGAGATCGCCGTGCTCAACACCCTCACCTTGTTGGATGAACTCATGCGCACGTGTCCATACTTTTACCGCTTTATCGCAAACGAAAAGTTCTTCCGCAGGCTCTGGCGCTTCGTCGTCCCGGACTATAAGGACGGCGTCAAGTCGATGATCCCCATCTTCGGGAAGGTCCGTATTCATCAGGGTATGCGCGGAAGCGGCTCGGAGATTTCAGAGCGCGTCCGCATCCTTATTCGTGCGTGGGCGGAGGAGCTTTCCGTCATGCAGAAGGGCCGCTACGACCCGGATGCAGGTTTCCTTATGGAGCGCTACAACAACAAGCGCTCCCGTGTCAACTTTCCGCCGGTTCCGGAGACCCCGTTGCCCTGGGTCTGTCCCGTCAGCCACGGCTCGGCGTCTTCGTCGCGGCGCGGGGGGAAGAAGGAGGAAAAACTCACCCTCACCTTGGCCGAGGTGGAGAACACCGTTAGTTTGTTTTCCAATATCGTCGACAACGCAAAGTCAGTCACCGACCTAAAGGACGAGGTCTGCTCCGATATGGCCGAGCGCTGCTTGTACATCAAGGCAAACCTCTCCCGCATGAGTATGAACATGAGCAAGGAGACTGAGCTCACGCGCGCCATCGCTGTCAGCGAGTTGCTCGAGAAAAGTCTCACCCAATACCGGAGCAGCTTGGAAAGCGGCCGCATCGTCAAAAGCATTCCAACTGTCGATACCATCAGTCTGCAAAGCGAGGACGAGGGATACGGCGACCTTGACCGCCGCCAGACCTCTTCTCACAGTCTGGATCGGTATCATGACTCAAGGCCTCGGGAGCTTGAACGACGTCAAAGTCGCTACACGGACGAATCGGATCATTCGAGTGCCGGGGTTGTAACCTATCCGCCAGAAGATAAGCCGTACAAGCCCCGCGATCGAAGCCGTTCTCCTGCTCCTCGTCGTCGTGAATCTAGCCCTGATCAGAGGAGGCCATCCAACTCTTCAATAGAAAAAAGATCGCGTCGCGACCCGAAAAAGTCTCTGAGACGTCGGGAAAAAAGCGACAGTGACTTGGTAGAGCTTGCCAAACAAAAGGAAAAGATGAAGATAAAGAAAAAGAAGGCGGCAATAGCCGCGGCCAAAAAGGACCAAGGTCTCATCCAGCTTCCTGTCGAGGATACAGTGTTTAGCTCAAGTTCAGACTCAGAGGATGAGAACGCCGCCAAAGACGGGTCTACGCTTCTCGCAGAGCGCTATGCTTCCCGCAAAGGTTCAAAAACGTCACAGTCTCAAGCTGCGTCTAGCTCTAGATCAGTCGCCCTAAACGGGAGTTTGACATCAGTTCCACCTACCGCGTCTGCCGCGAGTCCCGCAGTTCCTGGGAGCGCGAGCTCGGCAGGCTTTCCACCAAATCCTGCTGCTATGTACCAATCTGTGGGTTCGGGAATGGGTTACAATCCAATGATGATGGTTCCAAATCCATACGCCATGTATGGGTCTGTCAACCCTATGCCAATGGCTGACCCTATGAATATGTATGGGGCATATCAGACGGTCAATCCAGCCATGTACTACAACACTGTGAACCCACACATGTATGCCACACATCATATGCAAATGATGCCCGGAGTGCAGCCGGGAGTTGGTCCCGCTCATCCAAATCCGCAAGCTAACGCGCAGTCTGCGGACGGCACCCCTTCTCCAGGTCAATCTAGTCAAAACATGTTCATGCCTGCTGCTCCCCCAGCTAATGCCCCACAGGCTGTACCTCAACCATCATTCCCAACCCCTTCCGAACCTCAACAAAGTGCCCCCAATATGACTACAGCAAATCCCGGGACGCAAGCTGCGGCAATGCCAAGCCATCCGATGGCGTCATTTTATTCTAGCAGTGCGGGTCAAGCCCAAATGGGGTCTCAAGGCGGCTTTCCGTTCATGATGCAACCCGCATCCGCACCTGCGCCATTTCTGCAAACAGCGCAGACTGACATGCCTGCGGCCCCGGATGCCCTCACAGTTCAAATGTCGCAGCAGAACAACCCGAATGCTCAAGCCTTCGCTTATCAGTCGGCGATGCATCAAGCGGCCGCTGCGTATCACGCAGCGGCAGAAGCGTATCGGAGTGTCTCTGGGCAAGCCCCGATTGGCGCCCCGCAAGCAAATAACTCCGGCAACCCTCCGATGGGGCAGAACAGGGGGGGCGGTGGAGACTAATTATTGCAAGTAATCGTCGCTGACGTACTTCCGCGAGGGGTATTGTTGCGTAGGTGGCACTGGACGAAGCTCGCGGCGAATTTGAAAGATGAATCTCCCTGCGTGCGTTGCGAAGTACTGATGAATTGCGTGACCATCGTTTCATGAAGCGACTCCGACGCTCTCGGTTGTCACCATTTTTCTGGCAAAGAACCGCTGTTGCAACTTGCGAAAAGATAATTGAAGGAATTGAAGGAATCAGCCCATTCCGCAAAGTTTGTAGTCTCAAACTGATTATGGAATTTATTATCTACAGTCTCCTTGGTGGGGCGGAAGTATGAACTTAAAACTCCTCAGTAAAAGAGAGAAAAAGTATGTAACTGTCCAGTCGAGTTTTACTGGAGTAGTTTCGCTCGAGTAACTGTAGTGGGAGATCCCGCAGAATGTTCCTATCGTTCCGTAGAGAGAATTCACAATCTTCGATCGACTTCTGCGAGCACACATCATCTGCCCTCTATGAGTCTAAGACAATTTTGCGAAACCATTCCTCTACACCATTTGATATTTTGAAGATTTCTGAGCCGGACCTTCGAACTGCTTTGCTCCCCCCGCTGATACTGAACCAGCCGACGCCTTGCAATGCCGCCACAAAAATGTTCAACGCACCATCACTTAAAAGCTAACTAGGCAGTGGATCTCATGCCGAGCCAGCCTGCCTTTGCAGCCTGCGATCCTCTTCCACGACCCTGGCCTGGGTCTCAACAATGTCGGCCTCTTTCCCAATGAGTCCCATATGCGAATTATAATCCTCCGAGCGCTCATCCAACAGCTCCTGCCTCAACTTCTCCGCCTCGATCTGTTCATGGGTTTTCCCCGCCTCGGTCGCATGCGCAGACGCCAAATTGGCCATATCAATCGACGCCTGCTTAATTGCCTCCTGCTCCTGTGCGCTAAGGGTCCTCTCCCGAACTGCCGGAACTCCGCTCCACAGCTCGCCGTCAGCGATCTCCGTGCCCGGAGCGACGTAGCTCCCGGGGGCGACCATGGACCCAGCTCCCACGACGGCGCCCTTGGCGATGACGGCGGCGGGCCCGACGACAGAATTGGGGCCCACGGCAGCCGCCTCCACGACCGCTCCGCACGAGATGGTGGCGGCCGCACCGACGCGCGACGGCGCATGGATGACGGCGCGGTCCTGCACGGCAGCGCGTTCGCCAATGGTCACGGGGCCCGTGTCGCCGCGGATGACGGCGCCGTACCAGACCGAGGAGGAGGCGTGCAGCTCGACGTTGCCGATGACGCTAGCCGACGGTGCCAGGAAGACGTCCGAGGAGATGATGGGCTTCGAATCGCGCAGATTCATGACTTGGCGGTGGCGCGAGACTGGAGAGGTGGGGGCGGTTAGATGGGCGCGGGTTTCATGGTGGGATGGTGCGGTAGGAGATTGGGTGACTTACGTTGCTCGATGAAGGCGTACTTGCCTTGCAAACGGGAGCCGACGCGATCGAGGGCCTGGCCGGTCTCGCGTATCATCATTCCGGCCGCGTAAGCTGCGCGACGCATTGTGGGTGGGGGATGCGGATCAGGGGGGTTGGGGGATTCCGGTGCGAACCGGAGGTGGTGCGTGGTGGTGCGTGGTGGCGACAGGAGGGTAAGGAGCAATGCGGATAGGTATCAGGGAGGGAGCGGGATCGGACGGGATTGTGCGTGCGCAAAATTGCGGTGGAAATTAATTTTTCGGGAGGGGAGGAACAATTGGAAGTTGGGGAATGTAATTTCACAGCAGAGAGGGGGTAATTGGGGACAGATGGAAAGGGCAGTGTGGACTTGGCTATCTATCTCGTCAAAACTCCGCGGTAAAGGGCGCCCGTCTAGGGGAGGAGCCGTCGCAGTGGCAACGCAGGAAGCGCAATGGAGCTAGAGCGTGGTGCCGCGAGTACAGCAACGCAGTAAGCAAACAACTAGATCAACTAAGCCATGCAGTTCGTTCGGTAGGACGCGCTCGCAAAATTCTCTTCTCTCTCTTCTCAGACGCAAGTTTGTGCAGTTGCTTTTACTCTGGCAGTGCGTCGAGCTTATCCGCGCTTGCTGCGAAGGGCCTCGCTCATCTCCTCTCTCTTGCGCTTTGCGCGGATGTGGGTGCCGAGTCTCTTCTTCGCGAACTTGAGAGCGCGCTTGTCCTTTCCGATCCGGAGCAGCTCGATGATGCGCTTCTCGTACGGTGAGAAGCCGACGACCTCCTTCATGACCTGGCGGACGACCTCGCCGCGCACGGTGACGCGGCCCTTCGTGTGCGAAGACCGCTTGGCCAAGGGGATGCGCTTGGTGACGATGTGGCCCTTGTTAATGCCGACGGCGATTCCGGCCATTGCGAGAGACGTAGGGGGGAAACGGGGGTTGGGGTCGGGGAGGGGAGCGGCGCGGCTGAAAGGATGCGAGTTGAGGGGCGGGGAGGGGCAGGCGGGGGAAGGAGAAACGCCTGATCGCCGACATGGTTCACAATCGCGGACACCGACGACGAGTCAAATTGGATCAATGAGAAAATTGTAAAAATAGTCGATTCCCGCTGGAAGGGCACACTGCACGCCCGACGGCCGGGCCGACCTTTCCAATCACTGCCCGTTCCCCCCGCCCTCCATTCCCAGCATCCCCCGCCGCCCTCCACCTCCCCAGCGTCTACCGCCGAAGCGCACCCCCCGTCTTCCTCTCTTCCGTCCCCCATCCCCTGAACCCCCTGTCCTCCCATCCCCCACTCCCTCCATCACCACCCCAACCCTACCGCGTCCCTCGGTTTGCTCCGCCATGGACGTCACGCAGATTCTGCTGTCGGCTCAGAGCGCCGACCAGGCTGTCCGACGCGAGGCGGAGCGCGTGCTGAAGGAGGCTGAGGAGAACAATTTCTCCCTCTACCTCGTCCGTCTCGTCGACCAGCTCGCCGGCGATAACCACGAACCAGAATCGCGTCGTCTTGCAGGCCTCATCGTCAAGAATGCTATCGATGCACGCGACCCCGCCGTCAGAACCCATCTCGCTGATAGATGGATCCACACAGTCGACGAGCCCTCCAAGGTCCACATCCGCTCTGTCCTTTTCAAGGCACTCGGCGCACAGGCCCCGGAGCCACGTCGCGCTGCCGCACAAGTTATATCAAAGATTGCTTGTATCGACTTGGCCAGGCCCGGCGCATGGGACTCCCTCATCAAGGACTTGCTCACCAATTGCACATTGCCCACCTCCGAAGATCATCTCAAGCAGGCCTCGCTAGAGGCCCTGGGTTACATCTGTGAGGAGGCCGCTTTCGGACACCTTGGCGAACAAATTTTATCCTCCAATTCCAATGACATTCTCACCGCCGTCATTCAGGGCATGTCATACCCGGGCTCGCCTGTGAGTAACGAACAGTCCATTGCTGCCGTCCGTCTCGCTGCGACCAACGCCCTCAACAATGCACTCGAGTTTGCCCACGCCCAGTTTGAGATTCAGGAGCAGCGCAACGCCATCGTCACCACGGTTTGTGATGCCGCCCGCGCAGGCGATGATAGTGTCCGCCAGGCGGCTTTTGAAGGCTTAGTTAAAATCGCAGAGCACTACTACGACAAGCTTCATGAGCGCATTGTCGACATTTATGCCCTCACAGAAAACGCTATTCGCAACGATATCGAACCTGTGGCTATGCAAGCGATTGAGTTTTGGAGTACCGTCGCAGAGGAAGAAATTACCCTCATCTACGAGGCCGACGCCGCACGAGAAGCAGGCACTGTTCCGGATCGAAGAAGCAAGCAGTTTGTCATTAAGGCGTTGCCATATATGTATCAACCCATCTTTGATTCTCTCAAAAAACAAGAGGATGATCCCCTTGAGGATTCGTCTTGGAATGTCGCTACAGCGGCCGGAGCATGTCTCGAGCTCTTGGCTCAAGCAGCTCCGGATTCTATCTTGGAACTTGTCCGCCCTTTTATTCAGAGAAACATTCCGGATAAGGCCAATTGGAGGTCACGCGAAGCTGCCATTCTTGCATTTGGAAGCGTGCTTGAAGGACCACCCATAGAACATGTCAAAGCCCTTGTCCGTGAGGCCGTCGGTATTCTCGTGGAGACTCTCCAACAGGATCCCAGCCTTGCTGTCAAGGACACCACGGCATGGACGCTCGCTCGCGTAGTTTCCGTTGATCGCGACACCACTCTCGCCCATCTCCCAGCTCTTGTGAATTGTTTACGAGGTACTTTAGCCACCGCTGAAAGCCCCGTTCTCGCGGCTCATATTTGCTTCGCAATTCACAATCTGGCCGTTCGATTCAGTGAGGAATGTGAGGAGGAGACTGGGTCTTTGCGGGAACACATTGAGGCACTTTTGCAAAGCCTATTACAAGCGGCTGATCGGGACGACGCCTCTGAGGGCTATCTGCGTATCACTGCGTATGAGGCTATCAACGCTCTTTTCCGAAGCGTCTCAAAGGATGGCATTCCATTTGTCCTTAGGTGCGTTCCACATCTTTTAGAAAAGCTGGTAGCCACGCTTGGTGGTCTACCTCGAGCGCTTAACGAGGACGAGGTTTCAGACATGCTCGAGCTACAAGGTCTATTGTGTGGGACCCTAGCAGTGGCTTCGCATCGCCTGAACTCTACGCAGATATCTCCCTATGCAGACAGCATGATGCAAGCATACCTTCAAGCATTTCGAATGAACGGTTCGGCGGCTGCCATTGAAGAAGCGTTGCTCGCGGTAGGGGCACTCGCTGAAGCTGCAGGCAAAGAGTTCAACAGGTACATGCCACATTTCATGCCCACTCTCCAGCATGCGCTTAGTAACATTGCGCATCACCAAATCTGTGCCATTGCCGTCTCAGTGGTGGCCGAGTTATGTCGCGCTCTTGGGAAGGAACTATTTGCCTATTCGGACAATATCGTGTTCTTGCTGCTTGAAGCGTTAAAAAGCAAGTCCTTGGTGCGCTCGGTGAAACCTCCAATTTTGTCATGTTTCGGAGATATCGCGATGGCAGTAAAGGGCAACTTTGAAAATTACTTGGATCAAGTGATGAATTGTATGAAGCAAGCAGCTGAGTCAAGCGTTCAAGTGAATGTGCTGCCTGACGACTTCGACACACAGGAATGGCTTCTGCTGCTGCGGGAATCAATTTTCGAAGCATATATTGGAATTATAAACGGGTTGCGGGATGAAGGGAAGCAAGAGCTCCTGACCCCACATCGGGAGTGGATTGTTGGGTTTTCGGAGTGGATCGTGCAGGGTGCCGCTCAAGGAGGCGCATTTCCCGACGAGATGATAAAACCAATAGCTGGAGTCATGGGTGACCTAGTGGATGCAGTACCAAGTACAAAAGAGCACGTGGCACGCAACGCATGGCTGGCCAATCTTGTAGATCGAGGCTCTCAATCGACAGATGAACGAACGAAAGAAACTGCAAAGTGGGCGTGGGCTACTATTTTCCAGTAGTGTTCGTCGTGGAGTAGTGAACGCGCTCAATTTGGAAATGTGGGGGGCAGAGGGGGAAGAAAGCGAAGTGATGCTGAACTTAATCGGTGTAGTAGCGAGGCAGTCGTCCCGCATTGACAGGAAAACGAAAAACACAAAATTTGAAAAGTGAATGAACAACACGCCGCAAGACGAAAGGTCTGTGCTCTGACCTAATTCAGGCTAACCTACTTTCTAGCTGTTTCTTTCTTCACATTGTAACTAACCCGAAACCCAGTCTGAGACCCTATCGATGTGGTATGCTATCGCTCCGCGTAAATCTTCTGCGGCGTTAAGGAAAGTTAATCCTCGAAGTGGAGCAAGCAACGCGTGAGCAGCCATCGCCTGTACGGCTTCAGTGTAACAGCTGGCAAGAACACCATCGACGACGATGTCTCCACGAGCTGTTTGTGGGTTGTAAAGGCCGACTCCGATACTTGCATGGATACTTTCAATGGTCTCGTTTCTACTTGTCCACAAGTCATTCTGCAGTACCATTGTAGTGATCAGATCACCTTGGCAAGCTTCTTTGGCGCGTAGCAATATACCATTCACTGGTAAAATGTGGCCTGGGGTAAGAGTAACAGATAGTCCCGCTGCAGTTGTCAACGTAATAAACCGTGCTCGAGCAAATGGGTCCGAATGTGTGAAGGCTATGACGGATGAATATTCGCCACTACCGGCAAGCACTCGGTCTCCTATAACGAGCTCCGAGATTTTTACGGCCTCACCACTCTCAAGCTGTACAGTTGCGGCCTTCGGAAAGCATGTGCTCGTCCCGTCAACGTTGTCTCTGCCGTTCTCACCATCGCCAATTTGGTTGGCAGGATTGTTAGAAGAGGTTATGCTGGACGGTGCCGGAGGAGCCCCACCTTGTGACACAGTTGGAGTCGGAGTCGGAGTAGATGAAGACGATATCAATGACCCTGGAGTAACCGTCGTCGCGATTGTTTGAGGAGCTGATGTGTCTGGCACGTTCGTAGAAGAGATATTGGGTGTTGGTGTCGTCGTCGGTGCGGGTGTCGGGGGTGCCGAAGGGTTGATAAAACTAGACGGTATCAGAAGCCCCACTGGCGAACTGGATGAAGACATTGACTTTGATGGGGTAGCTTGCGCTGAGATAAAAGGAGAGTTTGAGCTGGACGGGAATGCCGCGGGTGGGTTGAGCAGAGAGTTGGACGGTGACGGAGTTGCCCGCAGTGGGCTCGGAAGATCCGTTGACGGAGATGGGATCGCCTGCGGTGCGCTGGAATGGGAGTTGGATGGAGCAGATGTTACCTGCGGTGAGTTGGTAGGGGTGTTTGACAAAGTAGGTGTTACCGTTGGTGAGTTGGTAGGGGTGTTTGACAAAGAAGGTGTTACCTGCGTTGAGTTGGTAGGGGCGTTTGACAAAGAAGGTGTTATCTGCGGTGAGTTGGTAGGGGCGTTTGACAAAGAAGGTGTTCCCTGCGGTGAGTTGGTAGGGGTGTTTGGTGTTACCTGCGGTGAGTTGGTAGGGGCGTTTGACAAAGAGGGTGTTACCTGCGGTGAGTTGGTAGGGGTGTTTGACAAAGTAGGTGTTACCTGCGGTGAGTTGGTAGGGGTGTTTGACAAAGTAGGTGTTACCTGCGGTGAGCTGCTTCCAGAGGTTGATGGGAAGGACGTCACCGGTGATGAATTGGAAGGTTGTGAAATTGGAGAAAATGACAAGGCGGCGGACACCAAAGCGGATGGTGAACTTGTCATCGACGTCAACGCAATAGCCGTGGGTGTTGGAAGGACTGACGAAGAAGGCGATTCCGAAATCTGCGGTGAGATGGATACGGATGGCAGAGCACTCGGCGTTGCGCTAGGGGTCGGTAGGCCCGAGATAGAAGGGCTTGATGGCTCCGATGAGGACGGCTGTGAGGAAGGCAATACAGAAGCAGTGAATCAATAGTTATTCGGAAGGCAATAATGCGAGGGCAGCAGAGATGGTTAGTGGCGGTTCAGGAAGAAGATGTGCACATGTTGAAAAGCAATACATACTGTTGGAGACGGACTGTCCGACGGCCTTGCGATATCGTTCATCACATTGCTCACATCGACATCAACTCGGTAAATACATGTGCTTCCTTCCCGGACCGAAATCATGTATCGAATGTTGGCCAAGAGAGGTAAAGACAAACGCCTGGGCTCTCCACTTACCACCTTCACCACCACGGACAAGGGCGTTGTTGTCGACTCATCAAAGAAAATGAACGTTTCCTTGCCCGTGAACCATGTAACCTCACACTCTCGAGGTGTATCGCTTAGGGAGACATAATACGTTTTCCCCCGCAAGTGGGCACTTAGATCGTCGAACAAGACAGTTGAGTATATATCATCCTTCATGTTGCTTTTCACCGTGGATAGTGTTTCCCCTTCAAGATTAACCGAAGAAGCGAGTGTCATCTCCCCATTATCCGTGCAGGGCCGAGCTTTTCCTTTTTCAGATCCAATCATCATATCACCATGAGAAATGATGAGGGTTTGGTTTACTCGTGTTGGGACTGCTTTGTACTCAATCACCTCAGGGCAGTCCTCAACAGAACCACTCTTATATTGCGTCATCAACTCGTAGTTAGCGATAAACTCGTTCGGAGAAAATGCTCGAACGCTCGTGAGATTGCTTTCAGCCCATGCAACAACAACTCGACGTTGAATTATAGCCATAATGACGATGAAGTACACCCTTTGTGCGTATTTGCTTGCCCTTGAAAACATTTTGGAAGAAGAATGGACTTGGATACTGCGCGACAATACGCGGATTTTTTAAGCCTCTGACAAGAATGGCTTCGTTCAATTCTCAAGAAATATGAATGAGGTGGTTTTCTGACTTGTTTAGACAAGAGAAAAAAGTAGGCGATTGCAGATTGTAACAATACCGCGTTTGTGTTTCTCAAAACAAATCTGGTTTTAAGAAGTCTCGGTTTCAAGCAGAGACCATGAATCCCAGTATGAGTGCAGGTCTCCACAGAAAATTTCCGGGCACCACCAACAGCAAGCGATGCCCAGGTTGTTGGAATGCACCATGTAGATTCATGTTTGATATTGGTGCATCAAGAAATTTGCCACGTACGAGCGATAGTGACAAATTCAAACTTGTCGGGAAGGATGTATTTTTGAAAGAAAGAAGCATTGCGTAGACAAGAATGTCGAACTGTTATATTGTCGCTCTTCACCACCGATATTAAATCAGCAAATTTTATAGATATGTTCACATTCATGGCAGCGGCCGGTCGAGTCTAATCTGGCACTTCGAAAACTTTTGGCAGGCTCTCTTGAAATACAAATGCACTGATGCTGCTCCAGCCGAAGTGTTTCGAAAATTAAGAATCCTGTCGTCATTCCATGCACATTAACAGGCACATATCAGCGTCACCTTGGTTCGAAAATAATGCTAAACACCGAAACCATCCAAATTTTCCGAGTCGTGTATCTCATTCCTATTCTGCATTATTCATCATACAGTATATTTGCTTTCTCTTGTTGGGACCAAACATACGGTCTCAGTGGTTCTCTCTAGAAAGACACTGAAATGAATTTTAATATATTAAAATATGCTCACTAAACTCATGAATCCCTCAACCAGAATCGTCGAGAGCAGTGTTCTGCTTACGTAATGCTTACGTAATGCCCACCCCAGGGCGAGTATATCACCAGGTGCTATGCATCTCTATCCCTCTCAATGTGGTATACCTTGTAGTCTTGTGTCTAAAACAGAAGTTTAACATCATTTAGAGTGTTTCATCATTCTATATCTGCGCTCGCGTTTTGTAATATGTGTTCTCATCAGTTGAAGTACGGTAGGTCATGGTCAATCCGAGAACACAAAGTATGAGAACAATATTTGCGAGCTTCTTGTACTTTAAAAGCGCACTTTAGTAAGCTCTTGACCCGCTCATAAACATCAATTTTGCGTCTAAACACGGCCATGCCTTTTGACTTTCAAAAGTGATAGAATTGTATTTCAGAATGAAAAGCTCTGAGCCTCAGGCTCGGTCTAAACAGAGATGCACATTGATGTATTGAGGAAGTGACGTACAGGGGGGTCGCGATATAGTGCCATCTTTGTTAGTGCCAGCTCCGATATATGCTACCTTTCTGCGGGTGGCACGAATTTTGAGCCAAAACGAAGGGTCTCCAGAGAGGCAGTTGGATGGACGTACTGCCCGAGAGCCGCTGCCGCCGCGGAAAGATATTATGCAGTTGCTAACTCGAATAGAGACTATAGTGGAAAAAGGCAGGGTCGATGATGCAATTGGACATCTGCAAAAGTGTAGGCTGGCATTTATGGCTGCGAAAAAGTAGGAAGTCAATGCGACGGCTCGGCAGCTACTAGTAACAGAAATGCTTGATTAGACTTGAGTCTGTAGTAGACCTTTAGTGCAACTATCCGTCCTTCAGTTTAAGGTTTACGCAACAAGAGTTTCACCAATAAATGTGAGAAATAGCGATATGATAGAGACTTATGAAAATGATGAATTTTAGAACAAGAGCAAGTGTAGACATTTGTTTACGCAAAATTCACTTGAATATGTACGTAGGAGTATAACTTAGACCCCTCTGCTCTGTGCGTCCTCAAAGAGCCGATCTCGAGACTCTCTGGCACGCACCATGGTGCTCGGGCGACAAAAAGACCACACAAAGCAGGCGGTTTGCTCACAAATTGCGGGGTGGACTACTTTGCTACCTCACATCTTCAAAAAAAGGAATGAGGATCCTGTATCAGCGCTCTCATCTAACTGCCTTTTAGCTGGTGTGCTGCTCGAGATTCACAGCAGCTGTGTAGAGCATTGCATGCAGCTTAAGCGCTCAAGGGAGATACAGCTCACCTCATTTGTTGACCACAGATATGATCATCTTTCTAACGAGTGTTTGCTCGCCATGTTTCGCTTCACACGTGCCGATATTTCTCGCATCGTCGCGTACGTAGCGTGGCAAACCGAGCGATACCGCACGAAACGTAATCGCTACGCCGCGAGCCCGCTTCTGGTTACGTGCATCATTTTGCGTCGCTTGGCTTCTCCAAACAGATGGAAAGACTTAGAAAGCCTGTTTGCTCTCCATACGTCACATCTTTCGGAACTGTTTTGGGAGAGTGTATCTTGTTTGTGGAGAAGCGGGTTGATCTTGTTATGGGGAACGTACACAAGCCCTTTTGGAAAGAACGCCATCAAGACTATTCGATAGCCGTTTTGGACAATAGTCATGCGCTGGACAACGTTGTTGCTTTTATCGACGGAACCAACTTGGCTGTTCCGAGGCCCGGTGGTCATGATATCGACCAACGCGTGAGCTACAATGGACATAAGCCGAAACATGCGGTGAAATTTCAAGCAATGACAACGCCGTGTGGCCTTTCTATGCATCTATCAGGTCCATTAGAAGGGCGAATACATGACTGGACCATGTATATGCAAAGCGGGCTTGATTCTACGCTTCAAGAGGCGTTTGAATGGGACGGAAAACAGTTCGTCTGCTACGGGGACTCAGAATACAGCTCTAGATCGTTTCTGTTTGTCCCTTTTTCCGGGTCAAACCTGTCTCCTGAGCAGCGAGCATTCAATACGGCTATGGCAAGGTCTGGGGTGACTGTTGAGTGGTATTTTCGGGAAGTGAAGCGGTACTGTACTTTTGTGGATTTTAAGCGGATGCTGCGATTGAAGGAAAGCGCAGTAGGGACCTTGTACATCGCAGCGGTATTTCTTACTAACGCACGGAACTGTGGGCATGCGAATGCAATATCGCAGTACTTTAGGTGCGTGTAGTATAATCACCCCCAACGACGAGGGGGGTGAGTACTGACAGTTCGGAAAGACCCCGATCGGCGGGAAGACAGAAGCACGGCCCACCCACGGTACCGAGCACGGGCTCGAGGTAGCGGTGGTACAGCGGGATCGGGGAGGACGCGCGCACGCGCGAGCGGTTCTACGCCTCGACGCCCCGGAGCGGTACTGGGTGACGATCCAGTACCGACGGGCGGAGGTGAAGGCGGCTCGTGGGCGTGCTACGCGCGTCCTCAACCCGTGCGCGGTGCGACTCCTAGGTAAAACGGACGGAAGTACCTAAAAGTAAGCGGGCGGACCAAGGTGGAGGATCCTTGACAAGTCCGTGCTTGTCCTCCTCCACCGCCGGCGGTCCGCTCATATTTAATGTACATTGTAGTCTATCATAACTCTACAGTAGTGCCGGTCGACCGACACTGTAACGCTGTCAGCCGTCGGGGCTGACAGTCCACGTGTAGTACGCGTCCCGTACACGTGGGGGACACGTGTGTGCGCGCGTAGCTGTAAGGCTCGTGCCTTACTGTCGCTGATCTAATCCTAATCTAATTTCCGAATTTCCGTTTGGGGTTATACCACACTGCGTACCTCCTTCGCTGGAGGAGTATATGCTGCACCGGGAATAAGAATGATTTGGTGTGAGTTGGTTGAGGATAGGGGCGGGGGGTCGGGGGGCGGGGCCCCCCGGAAAAATGGAAGGAGTTAAGAGCTGCGGGGACCCGCTGTTTACATCGCCGCTGGTACATACAAACACGCACACTTACTAAGTGTATGCAATGGGCACACCATCCGTGCTTGCTCCTGACTGTGACCATCCCTTCTCGCGCTTCGCCTGGGAGCTGCGCAGTGGTTCGAGACGTCCACGCGTGACGAGTGGCCTAATTGCCGCTACAGAGCTGAGGGCCGTTTGCTCGTTGTGCACGGATTCGTGCGATACAGTACAGTATCTGCGTTGGAGTGCCGAGGAATTAGTGAAGTAAAGGGTATTGCGCTCGTGTGCCGCGCAGAAACAGCGCGCATGGATGATTTTTGGGACTCCTCGCGGTTCGAGGAGGGCGGCGGGTGCGATTCCAACTGGCGTGGTGTGTCTCACGACCTGTGCCGACGCGCGAGCGTTGATGATAACCAGAACGTTCGTTCTCCCTCGCCGGCCCAAGTGCTTGCGCTTGCAAGGCGTGACGCATGCCGCGCACGCCAGCGATGAGCCACCGCGGGCGGATAGGAGGCAATACAGTACCGTCTCGTACTGAATAGTGAGCTGTCACTTTCGCACACGCACCTTGGCGACGAGGATCATCACCACATCTACTCCGGCTCATTCTATGCCTCTGTCCCGCCATCGCAACACCATCTTACGGGATCTCCCGTCTGCAGTCACTCTTCTTCCTTCCCCGAAGATGTACTTGATCATTCTTCCCACGCGAGGTACCCACTGATTTCTCCTTCCGCAGCCTCCCCGCTGCACCACCGTAGCGGCGTCGTTCTGCTCCACAAACACACGCCATGGACCGATGAGAAGCGACGACTTTCCATCGCCCACGGCACGCAGCCGCCCACGACACGCAGCACACCCAACCGTGTCCCTCCCTCCCTCCATCTCTTTCCCAGTCCCTCGTCTGTATCGACGTTCCGCATTAAAATCGTGCGGTCAGTTCGTCCCGGACGCAAACGATCACCGTCCGCCGACCACGCCATGCACCGAAACTGCGTGCCATGTCCCTTGAGCGAGCCGCCCACCTCTACCCTTCCCACACCCCATATTGTCATGCTCCCGTCGCGTCCTCCACACGCAATCGTGTTAACACGACTTCAACTGTCACACACCACCCCGCACATCGCAGCCCAATCTTTGCGACCCCTTTTGCTGCCATGACCCCCTTGCCAGTCTACTACTTTCATATCGTCACCCTGTCGTCCGTTCGTCCAGACACCACTCGGCCTCCGTCCGCCAACCACGCCAAGCACAACACCGAACTGCCATGTCCCTCAAGTTTGTCTCCCGCAGCATCAGTACCCCCATACACTGCCCGCACTGTCCTGTTCTCCAGATGTGGCCCGCCTTACGTCCGCCGGCCACTCCTCACATATAACCCAATCGCAATGTCCTTCCAGCGCACGTCCTAAGGTCTCGCCCGGATCCCGTCCCTCGACCTTGTGACACACTCCCTTGTGTTTCGAAAAACGTATAAAGCACTCAACCTCGGCGCTTCAGAAAATCATCTTCAGCCAGCGACTAAACAATACTGCCGCTCTTTGTCATTCTGTCACTATGTTCCTGCCGTCGCGTATGCTGCGACTTTTTGATGAAGTTGTGCTCCACAAACCAATTGGTCTGAGAGACATAAGCCTCTCGGCAAATTAGAATGAGGTATTCATAGAGAAGGGTGGACGCGCAATGATTTCAAGCAAACCTTTTATTTGTAATAGGATTACAGGTTCACGCTTCCTTGCTTCGAGAGCAGTGTTGTGACTAGGTAAAGGACGGACTGCATCTGCTTGCCATTCTGTTCCATCATGCTACTCATGGAGTTGCGGTACGCTGCTAGCTCGCTTGCACGCTGCGCACGCTTCTCTTCGCGTTCTTGACGGTCTGCATATCTCTGAGTTGCTTCGCCCTCAGCAGTTTCGCGTGCAAAAGCAAGCTTCTGTTGCTCTAGATCGAATCGGGCAGTTTCAGATTCGCGAAGCGCCACGCTGATTGCTTGCATCCCATCTCCTACGGCTGCACGGCGTGTTTTGGGCGGACTTTCATCGTCAGAACTCTCTCGCTTTCGACGACGACGCTTCCCACGTAACTCATTCAAGACGAGCTCTTGACCCGCAGCAACCTTTTTTTGCTCCTGTTCCATACGTTCTTTCATATCCCCATCCTTCTTTGCTTCCACATCTTTCTTCGCCTCGACAATATCTGCAAGGAGCTCATCCAGCTCACCTATCTCGCATCCAACACCAGAACGCACCCTATCTTTTGCATCTCGCTTCACAAACTGCTCCACCAGTTTCTTGAAACGATTTTGAATGTGTTTACCTGTTGACTGGTGCGCGAAGTTGGGATTGGAGTTTGCCTTGACAGCAGCAGCTTCAAAACGTGCCAGCGTCTCGCCATGGGGTGCAACGTGCGCCTCAGCCGCGTCCACCTCTTGAGCAATTATGAGGTCTTCGTTGCTCGTAAACTTCGATTTGCGGCCTGGTTTTGATGCTGACCGAGGAGCGGTACTCAAAACTACGGTTTGGGATCCTGGTGTCACTTGCGTGATAGTTGGGCTGCCCTCTTCGACGGGCAGCTCTTCCAAAACGTTTGCCATGATCGGTGTGACGGTGGGTTGTGGGGTGTGCTGCGTTTTTGCTGTTTCAATTCGTTTGCCGTAGTAGTCAAGATGCCGTTTCCCGCCAATACAGTTCGTGAAACGACTTCACAAACTCGTCATAATTCACATTTGTTTGCCCCTCTTGATTTGCGAATTTCGCAAATGGGCTTGCCACGTGGACAGGCATTGCCAAAAAAACGAAAATCAATTTACCATATTGGTTTGCGTAAACACTATAGTCTGTGACGACCTCTATTGGTAATGAGTGTCGGTGTCATGACGACAGCGGCTGGCGATGTCCAGTATCCCTGTTTCTACCCTTCAGCTTCATCTTTGTGTCAAACATTTGACATGTCCTCAAACCAACAATTTATTTTTAGTTTCCATCCTCATTGTTCACATACATGCATGCAAGCAAACATAGGCATTTTTTTCGAAGGAGATGGAGTAATTACGCAATGGCATAGTATACAGCATGTATTCGCGCCAAGCTCGAATCGAAACACGACAAACTTTGGCGCGTTTGAGCGCGCTTGCGATCTTATCAGCCATTTACACGTGCCCATTAGGTCTCTAAGGTAAATAATCAGTTTCAAAGCAGTTGATTGGAACTGTCTCAAGTGCCAAGCCAAAAACGAAGTGTGAAATAGCGCAGAAAGAATATAAATGTTTGTACACACGCAAAAATATATGATTGGAGATCGGGTGAATACGCAAACACCCTTTCATTTGTAAATTTGTTTATGAGTACCCAAACCAGCGCTCTATACGTATTTCAGGCCCCCGAACAGCCACAGCTACTTTCATGGCTGGAAGTCATCACATGAGGGGGCCATTGTGCGAAATTGAACATCCATGCGCTGACGACTTCTTTGTCGGTAGCGTTCTTGCGCCCTTTTCCTCGTTTCCCTTTGTTGCTCGCCGATAGCATATTGACGATTCTTCATCCTTCCGAAGGCTTGGACATCTTCTGCTCGTAGCCGATTCCAACGCACATGCATGTTTGTGAGCCCAACACACATTTGGAAGAACTTTTCATAATTCTTCTCACTCCATCGAAACTTCGAAGCCACTACAGTCCAGAGGCCGCACATGCGCCCAAAGAAATTCTCCACAATGATCCGATCCCCTGCGACCTTTCGGTTAAAAATCTCGTCCTTTGCTGCAAGATCTCCGTTTCGAGGTTTCTTTTGCGGGGTAATAGTTCGTAGAAATTCACCTCCCCCTCGGTAGCCTTTGTCAGCAAGCACATCCCACTGGTCCGGATACTTGTCGACCAGCAAGCCAATATTGTTTGCAACGTTATCCTCTCCACTTTTCGTCAACGCAACCTTATGAAAATTTATCATGTCGTGGTAGATGTCGATATCCGATACAGACCCCGGGTAATGGCTACTGCAACCAACCGCAATTCCAATCGGGAGCGCAGAGACTTCGAGCTTATGGACATAGAGCTTATTTTTTCCACTGAAGTACTTTTTGCCTTCCTGCATGACACCCGTCGGCCTGTTAGCTTGCTGAAATGTGACGTCCGTTGCGTAGCGAGCATACGGGAAACTCTAAAAAGGTCGGCGATTGTCTATTACTCTTCCCATTCCCCAGCGCTTGCCAAAAGACGTAACATATCGGTGGTAAATCTCCTCTGAAACGATTTCCATATAACCCATGATGAGACGTTCAAACGTCGGCCCCTTGATGTCGAACATTTTCCCCAGAAAGTCCCATTGGCCTCCATGTTTTACCACTACCAATAGCATGACCATGACGTTTTTCGCCTTGTATGCCGACTTCCTCCCTCTCCCTGTGTTCCAAATTTGGAGAATATGATCTTTAAAATGGCCCCAAATTGTTCGATACTGAGCTGCACTGAAGTTGGTAAGCTGAAGAATGGTCGCTGATCCGCCGTTACTGTAAAAGGTATCAAAAATGGGGGAGTCGGAGTCAGAAACTTCGTCAGAGTCGGGACGGTCCAGCTCCGAGCCGTAGTCTTCCAGCTCTTGTTGGCGAGTTAATGCGGCATCTGCCAAAGTTGCAAGGCTGTGCCGGCTTGGCCGTTACTGATGCCCATTTTGAGGACGGCCAAAGTGCTGGGGGATGCTGAATGGGGCCTGTCGGAGATGGAGGTGTCGCAGTCGCAAATGTCTAGGTACACTGTAGTTGTTCTGTGCAAAGATTTGCACCGATTTGAAAAGACCGCTCATTTATGAATGACATTGCTGTAACTGAACTCATTCTGTCATCTCTTGAAAAGATCGACCAAATGCGCAAATAATTAATTTTACTAGTTTACACACTCACATTTTTTGGCCGGATGGATTTGGGGAAATACTTGGCTTTTTGCCATTGCAAGGGGTCTATTTTTGAAACGATTCTCTAACCACGTTGAAAGCGATAAACTGACATAAAGTACTAGTGTGGCGGTTCGCGCGGCGTCAACTTCCAATGTACCTGGCCGAACGACATGCCCCAGGTACTTGATCTTTTCGACGAAAAATTCGCACTTGCCAACCTTAAGCTTCACACCTGCCTTCTCCAATACAGAAAGTATTTCATCCACGTGCACGATGTGCTCCTCCCACGACTTGCTAAAAATTATTATATCATCCAGATACACCAAACGGCATTTCCACCGAAACGGAGAGAGCAGGATATCCATTGCTCTTTGGAATGTCGCTGGCGCGTTGGTTAGCTCGAAGGCCATTCTTGAGAAGCGAAACAGACCTGAGTGACACCAAAATGCAGTCTTGTCGCGGTCGCACTCAGGGATATGCATCTGCCAATATCCCGAAATCGCGTCCAACGCGGAGAAAACCATGGTGTCACCAAGCGAGTCTAGACACTCATCCATGCGCGGTAAAGGGTACGTGTCCTTCATCGTCACTGCGTTCAGCCTGCGGTAGTCTACGCAAAAAGGCATTGACCCGCCCGGCTTGGGCACCAGCAACACGGGCAACGCCCATTTTGACTGCCCCGGTTCTATCACTTCTGCCTCTAACATCTTCTGCACTTCTGCATCTTCTACTTCGCGGGCTTTAGGCCCGGCTCGATACGGGGCTTGTGCGATGGGACGAGTCTCGGGAATCAACTTGATCCGATGGACTGTGGTATTAATTTCGCCAAGCGTCCCATCCCACATCCTTGAATACTTCTTCAATATCCGACAGAACCGCTCGCGCAGCCGTTCCGGCACGTGGCTCAGGTCGAGGTCCTCCACGTCCGGCGGTGGGACCTCAATCCGCTGCTCCGGCTTCGACGACGCCGTCGCAGAGAGCCCACTCGACCGTTCTTCTGGCTGGTCCTCGCGCGCTTGATCCGACGGTTCGCTTCTTGTCTCGCCCTTAGGCGTCTTGGTGAAATTAGGAACATTTTCCTTCTTCCTTTCTTGTATTCCGAGAACTTCACCAATGGTGGTTTTGCTCTCGAGCGCGGCTCTCGGGTGCGGTAATTATTCTGCCACCACTTGGCTTTTTTGCACCCTGACAGGGTACGTCCTAAAATTCGCAACGAGGAAACGAAATGGCCTGTCAGGCTCAACCTGAACGACACCATTCGTGCACGTTAACCCGTGCCTTTCGTACAACGACGAGTACGGCTGAACCACAACCAAGCCCGCCCTCTTCGAGGTGCATTCCACGACGCGTTGCGTCCCTGGCTCGATAGTCGTGGCTCTTACCACTTTTAGCTTAGGGGAAATTCGCTCCACCTTTCCATCATTCTCTTCCTCTCCCCGGACGAGATTCTTCTTCCCTTTTCTCGTCGAGAACCGCCTAACTATCGAAACCTCCGAGAAATCTGCCAACTCAACCGTTTTCTTCCTTGGACAAATTGCTTCCACAAACCGGTCACAGTAGTCCGCGCCTAGAATTAGCGGTACCGCGGGCTTCTCGCACACAATAAAATCGGCAGCAGCCACAAATCTTCCAAGTCTCACGGGCATCTTGATGGTTCCGAGAGTCTGGAGTGGCCTGTTGTTCGCGTCGCCAATGTCTTGGGTCGGTCCGTAGGACACTAGAGATTCCATTCCAGCCGGGAGTTCCAATTTTCGCACAAGGTTTGGTCCCGCGCCGGTGTCTAATACAGACAACACCCGGCCCATCAATCCAACTGTTGGTCCAATGTCCGCGTAAACTTTGTAGTTTTTTCGCGCAAGAACCAAAATCTTCTCGGGACACTCTCTTCGCTTAATTCTATACCAGGGTCTTCGAACTTCTTCCAGCGGATGATCTCGGGCTCGGCTCAAAATTTTCTTGATTTGAGCTGGCCCTTTGGGCTTATCCACCAACCCAAGAACCTCCTCATCAGGGCCTGATTTTTCCGTTAGAGACGGGGAACGGGGCCGAGCCCCGGGCACAGTACGTCGACCCTGTGCCTCTTGCGGCTCGTGCGAGATTCCCCTCTCTAGTTTTCTGCCGCTGCGGGATCCTTCTCACGTCCGACGACGCGGGCCCCGCGGCGGGCCCTCTGAAGGGTTGGTTCGGCCTCGGCGTTGAAGCACTCGGCGTGCTCGCCGTGTGCGAATCGAACCAATTCTTGACCTTCAGGTAACTCGTCGATGGTATCCCTAACCTCTCCATCGGAGACAACGCCTCAAAATTTTCCAAAACTCGGTGCATTTCCCGGAGGGAAAGAATGCACGTTGGCGCGGCGTGCCGCTTTTCGTAACAATGATAGCACACCAGTCCGTGCTTCTTGACGGGATATTGCGGCCTAGGTCCTCCACGGGCCGGCGACCTTCCTTGACGTTGCGGCCTTCCCATCCAGCCTGGCCTTCGAAACGCCGTACCCTTGTCTTCCATCGGAATGCGCAGCGCCGGCGTGTGGCCGCGCCCCCGAAACATCATCACGGGATTCGTGGGCTCTGAAAACGACTCCGTCGTGTATGTGGGCGTCGGTAAAGTTGACGACTCGCTTGCTTGGTAGTCCTCGTGTCCGTAGCCTTCCGATGGCTCAGTAAACTCGCCCTCGGCTACCAATGCTCCTTCATAACGATTTTCGCTGCTTCCGTGCGCACCGCGCTCATCTGACGCGGGAATGGACTCGGCTAAATGGACGGCGGCGTGACTTTTGCGACCGGGATAAGAAGCCCTCGGCTTCTTATCCGCCCTGATCGTCGACGGCGTCTGAATTGTGACCTTCTTGGTCTTCTTGTCCTTAGCGCGGCTCGCCGAGCCATGCGCCTTCGCGTAATTGACTAGTCTCAAAAACGAAACGTCCGGATTGTCTTGTCGGTATTGAGATACCATCGGCTTGATACTCGAATCGAGTCCTTCAATAAACATCGTCATTTGTTCTTCCATCGAATATACGTTTCCACATCGATTGCTTGCGTCCGTCAGACGGATATAAAATTCCATCTCGTCTACAGACTGTCTTTGCTGAACTTCTTGCAAAGCGAGCACGGCTTGACGGATCGCCTCGTCGGTTGCGAAGCTTCTCAACAACCACTGTATGGCCTCTGGCCAAACGGACACCTTTCCGTGATGGGCCCCGGCCGTCTGAGATGCCGAAGTGTACTGTCTCAGGGCGACGCCGCTTAGAAATTCGGGTAACAAGCGGATCGCTTGCCCCTCGTTCATTCCTTGAGTATCAAACTCTTGAACCAATTTTGCCAAAAAAATCCAGCACAAGGACCCCGTCCTCACCTGTGAACGTGTTGTCCTTCTTCACCTTAGGCGGAATATCTCTCCTGATTTTTCGCACGGCGGTCCGCCGGGACCTTGACAAATATGTCTGCAGGTTCCGCAAGCGGGACGTTCGGTACGAAAGTAATTTCTTGAAGAGGTAGTTGGTCGGATTCAGCTCCTCCAACTCCTCCCATCGCGGCCCGTGTCGCGTTGCGACGTCCTCTGGCTTACCGTCCTTGTCTCTCCGCGAGGCGGACGAAGTTATCCCGCCCCGTCTGGAGGTAATTTTCTTGCCCTGCGAAATTCCTTTTCCTTCCTCTGAACGATGTTCGGAATCGCTGGCATGGTTCGACAAACCGTCGTCACCATTTTCGGAAAGGCCATTCGACTCGGTCCTTGAGTCTTGGTCCTCGGGCTCGTCACTACAGTGACTCATGCTCCTGCGTCGCAGATTCTTCTTCGAAGTCTTGGACTTGGAACTCCGCTGTACAGCGGCCTTGTCCTTCTTCGATCGACGGTCGCCTTCTCGACCCGTTGGGAGCGGCTCTTGCCCGGCGACCTGTTCAAGGTTCTTGAGACGATGAGCGGCGCGGTCAAACCTGTCGTCGATACTGCTTCTAAATTTACCTAATGACTCCAAAGCTTAATTCGCGTCGCGCCTTGCGTCCTTGACTGAAATTTTCAACGAAGCTAGAACCTCCGGCTCCAGACCGTCGGTCGCATCACCTCGCTCCTTCTCGAAGAGATCCACTCGAGCCGACAGCTCTCCTAAAATGGTGTGGAACTCGGATGCTTGCAACTCCAGTTGCTTCCGGACGAGGGCTAATTCAGCCTCGACATTTTTCGTCATCTCTTGGCGAATTTCCTCGCCCATCTTCTCGAACCTGTAGGATAGGTTATCCATGTCGGCTTCAATCCCCGTCGGGATTTCTTGACCTTCGGGATCCGTGGCCGTGTTGGCCTGGCTTCGGGTGCGAGGACCTCGCGGGATCCTCGACGCCCTTGCCGATCCGCTCCTACTCGCCCCGGGACCGACGTCCCCGGGTGCGCTTGTCGACATCGCTCGTACGAGCGAACTTACACAAAAAAATACAAACAAAAACCAAAAAAGACCCCGTTACCCAGACCACTTTCGTAGTGCAACTCCAGACCGAGGCTGTCGTCGACACAATTCTAGGTCGGGTTTGCCGTAGACAAATTCTAGGTCGGGAGACCACTGATGTAGTGCAATGCGCCTGTCGGGCAGAGACGGCGGTCCGATGGTCCAGCAAAAACAACAACAGCAAAAAGAAGAACTGCCGATGGCACAGCGCTACGGAGTGTCGGACTCTCCCTTCTCCGTGTAAACGAGCTTGCGACTCGTAGTAGCTCAGATCCCTGCTAGGGGGGGGCACAGAGAAATAGCCCGGCGCGGGATCGGTGTGGTAGAGACTTGCGAAGAGATCTGCTCGACGAGTGTGGGGTGGGGCGCGTACGTAAGTACCCCGGTTCCACTAGGTTGTATGGCCAATGCTCGTTGAGCTTCTTGGACACCTTGTGACGCGACAAGGCCTTCGACGGGGGCGTCGCAACGCAGCCCGACGGCATGAAATGAAAGTAGCAGCTCTACGTCAACCGTGCCGCCCGATGGCTCGAAACACCTACACCGGTTCGGTCGCAACCGAGGCCGATGGCAGCAACACTGGCTCGTAACACGACGGAGCCCTTCGAGGGAGACGTCGTTGCAACAGTCTCCGTCGGGAAATGGGTCACAGTAGCAGCGCTACGTCAACTGTGTTGCCTGATGGCATAGACACCTACACTGGTTCGGTCGCAACCGAAGCCGATGGCACCAACACAAGGTAAGGGAAAAATAGGTAGAATTAGAGATAGAAAGGGATAGGAAAATAAAGGAAAGAGAAAGGGAACCCCCGAGCGCAAAGGATAAAGTAATCTGTAGTTAAAGGGAATGTCTTGTGAAAGACAGACTTCGACCAAGGCGATATCAGACTCTGGCAACTCGGGTTACCTTTACTGACTTGGTGGTCAGAGGGCTAAGGTATATATCGCCCCGCCTGAGCCACTACAATAGCTCGCGGCGCTAGATCCTAGATCTAATCTAGTGTCAGCAAAATTAATGCCAACTAATTAACTAAATAAAATAATTAAAAAGTGAAACTGTGCAATTATTCACAAGTGTGTCCCCCCAACCTGGACTACTTTTCATATCCAAATCCAAATAGTTTCCTTTCTTTTCACCCCCCTGTAGAGCCCATTATTGCACTACACTCGCGGGATCCTCGACGCCCTCGCCGATCCGCTCCTACTCGCCCCGGGACCGACGTCCCCGGGGGCGCTTGTCGACATCGCTCGTACAAGCGAACCTACACAAAAAAAGTACAAACAAAAAATAAAAAGACTCCGTTACCCAGACCACTTTCGTAGTACAACTCCAGATCAAACCTGTCGTCGACACACACTACGAGGTCAAATTTTCTATATCTGAAATGATTTTTTAGAATGGCCCGGTAGATTTAGTGGTTCGAAATTTGTTTTAGATATTTTGGCGCGCGTGCAGCACACTTTTCTGATCGTATCAAACCTACCGCTGGTCTAGCTTGATGAGCCATTTTTAATGTAAAATATAGTATAGGACGGATATCTGTTAGTTTCTACTAGATTCAGGCTGATATTGTACTGGTGCGCACCAACACTTTGAAGCTGCATAGTGTGGCCATCCACGTGTGGAAAATCGGAAGGAGCTTAGTTCATTGCTCGAGATCGCTTCAGTGTAAATGTATAGCAGCGTCGTTTATTAGTAGCCTTAAACTACATTACTATACATTACCGCCAGCGGTGTTGGATGAACCCGGCACATCCTGTTGACCAACAGTTCCCGGGTGCACCGGACTGACAATTTCGTTCATGGCATCTTCGTTCAGCTCTCGACGCGCGTCCGTCCCCCACAAACATCACATATGGCATCACGACTGCCAGCTGCCCTGGAACACGAACATTCCTTTTCCTGTCCCTCTTAGACCAGTGCCCGGAAACCTCTTGCGCTCTCCGCCACACCAAATGAAAAGCCCGACTGGGCAGAGGAACTGCGCTTGACACATTTGGGTCTTCTACTATGGACGGCCTCCGCCTAGTACAACGCAGGCCTGCATCGAAGGTCTTGCTTTCCGAGTCCCATATGCGGTTGTTCCTGAACAAGACAAGCTCTCCGCTCCCGGGGTTAGCAACATCCCTTTCGAAGGTGTTTCCGCAACTGTGCCCTACAAAAACTGCAGCGGGGGCCCCGACATCGCTCGAATATACATACGTACCCATCAACTTCAACATTCCGACCCCCGCACTGCCCTCCTTCTTCAACATCGCGAGACGGTCCGCCTTATGTTATAATCCAAGAATTGAACAAAGCCCTGCCATGCGATTGAACAGTATGTAGAATGTCTGCGATGTCCCGGCCGGGCCCTGTGTCTCTGCATACTCAGGATAGAACACCAGACGCAATATCGAGTCCTCGACCATGCAGCCGTATAGATTCCTCGCTATCAACTCAAAATCTGCCAGCTCGCAATCCGCAACGACCCGAATGAAGCTCTGCGTCATACCCCCTAAGGTCCCTATATTCATTTTGTCGGCCGACGTTTGTTCAATATGACTTGTCGGCTTACGCAGCGACTTCTGCACTGCGACTTCCAGGCGGTGGCGCAGAAAGTTCACTATCTTCAGCACGGACTCATCCCTTGTCGACGACAGCCCCTCTGATATCCGACAACTGTTTAGCTCGACCTTCCGATTTAGCATGTCTACTTGGCCAAGTACTTGTGCATGGCTTTTCCTCAGTCGATCAACGATATCCGCGAGTTCTTTCATCCGGTACTGGTCAACAACTCTCCGCCTCTTACTGTTTTTTGCAATATCATCCCCAGTCCAGTGTCTATCCGCTTCATCCATCCCGTCATGAGCCTGTGGAATAACTGGCGTCCGCCATGTCAGTACCGGATTGTTATTCTCGTCTCCATCCAGCTCCGCGCGTCTCAATAAACGGCCAACAACGAATTCCACTTGATGAATATGATCACCGTATGCAGCGTTCTCCTCGTATTCCAAAGTAGCTGTCGCCAACACCTGAACCTTATCGTTTGCGGCCGTGGCGGGAGCATCCTCAATATCCGTTACTTGCGCGCTGCACCACGTTGCTTCGTCGTCATCGTCTTCCAACATCCATAGAACCTCGACGAAATCATTCGGTGGAGGCAGCGCTTCTCTTTCTCGGCATGCCCGAAGGCGTTGCATTCCTCTGTCAAGGCGGACGCCACTTATCGTGTCGAAGATACGCGATAGGCGATCTCTGAGATGGTTCGGACGGGAACTAGCCTTGTCGTGTGGCGAGCGCGGATTCGGTCTGGGCATACCCCAGATATCCGCAATCCAAGCATTCTCCGGGGAGATTTTTATTGTCCAACGACTCGTTCAAGCACCCCCGAACAGGAATTTTCTAACAAAATGGAAGAGTCGTGGCCACTCACAGGACGTTTGTGGGCGTTTTCACATTGATATTCACCAATACTGTAATGGGTGGTCTTTAGGCCAGCCGGCCAACTTTTTCACATGCTGTTATAGCTGCAGGTTCTTCGTATCCAGAAATTGAGAAACACCGCCCCTTTTTCCCAATGTCGAATACACGGGCCGCCAAGAAACGTGCTATACCCGAAGCAGCCAATGCTTCACCAGGCTCCACCAGGCTCTAAGAAGATGCGTCGCAACAGTTCGAAGGTTTGTCGCCGGCCAAACGTTTCTCCGCCCAAGACAAGGGCTATTGTCCCGCAGTTGACCCCTCCAAACAGCCGTAGAAGATCCCCCGTAACCGGGCGTTAGCCCGGAAGTCTCGGGGAGCGGCCGCTCCGGAATCCAACGCAACGCAGGGCGATGAGCGCCCAGTCACGACTGTGAGATCGTCAAGGCGGGTGCTTCATTTGCAGAATGAGGAAATGGTACCTAGACAAGCGCGAGTGCATCCAATTACCCCAGAAATCACACCAGTCAAAAAACGTGATTCCCCGTCCGGGGCAAGAGGATACATTAGAACCATCACCCCGACGTTCACCCAGAACAAAAACAGCGTTGCGGGAGCAGCCTGTTCGCAAAGTGCCAGAAATGATCATGATTCAGACGATGAAGAAGATGAGGATTTGGCAGCTGAAGACGCTGAGAGAGAAGCAGAAATGGAGAGACGTGACCGCGAAGAAAAGGATAGATTCAGACTGATGGAACGACGCGCACGCATCTTTGAATCAGACGCCGAAAGTTTGTTTGAGGAAGAGGGTTTCACAGCTATGGCTGAGCGCGGCGTAAGAGAGCTTAAGAAACATCTCCAGGCGTAATACTGTTCGGAAAGCGATGACGGGGGAATTACGGAAGTTCCTGGGACAAGCGTCAGCCGACATCAGCCTGGAGACGACCTGGATATCGATATAGAAAGCACGGAACAACCTCATGCATTGGGAGCGGTGACAATTACAAATTCCATTTTACAGTCCATGTTCCGAAAACTCGAGGGCGTGCTCAATGCAAAGCTCAATACGCTGACAAGCAGTCTTGTTGAAAGAATGGATAAGACAGACAAAAGATTTGATGAGGTGGGCACCCAGCTAGCAGATATTCATGCCATTGTGTCCAGAGCAAACACGTCTAACAAATCCACAGACACCCCCCTCAGCCGATTTAACAAGCTTCTGGACAAAGTCACTCCTTGTGATGGCCTTGTTGTCAACCGAGATGCTTGTCATCGAATTCTATGCAGCATCGTACCTTTCGAAGTTCTTCGGACAGCTCGTGATAACACCTTGGCCAAGGAACGGGTCTTGTTTCGTTTTTCAACTGCAGTACAGGTTTTGCTGTGCGGGAAAAATCCAAGGGAGACAAGAAAGCAGTTCAGAGAGGTTATTGGCGGACGCCACAGTCGCTTCAAGAAGAATGTTGTCCTCAACTTCATATACAATGTGCAGCTGAACAGCTTTGGGATGTTTGCGGATGACAGCGAGGAAGGGAAGGCCAGAGCAGATCAGAATGTTATCGCAGCCGACGCCGTTCGTGAAACTGCTGAAAATCCTGAGGGCCGCACTTGTAAAACGGACACTCCCGTCGATTTCAGTTGCACCGGGAAAACTGTGAGTTTGCGCCAACCAGACTGGCTGAAGAAAGGATTCATCCTTGAAACCGACATCGAGCACGCCAGGTTGGTGCAGAATTACAGTAAGTCTGAAGCCTCGAAACGTAGACTGAAGGATGTCGAAAGTGAAAGTGATTCTGGGGAAGAAGAGGATGGTGAATACACGCCGGGCCAGGGAACATGCAAGCGCCAGAGAAAGTTGTGGTAAAGGAGGTTCCGACGACGCGGGACGTTGCCAGGCACGGAGCTTGGAAGATATACAAGCTTATGGGCAAGCACTTGAACCAGTCCAGGAAGAAGGGCAAGTCAGCATTCCTCGAACAATTAGATTTCCTGATGGTGCTATGGTCGGGATCTGGTGTGTCAGTTGATCAATCAAAGCTTACGGTTCGTTGGGGGTTCCCAGAAGTTGATGCTTCCAAGTCAAGGGGCGGCGGCCTTCAAGACATCAAAAACACAAAGACGAAGTCTTCCGGCGATATCAACCTTAATGAATACAATTCCAACCTTCTGAGTGAGCTGTACGGGAAGCGACAGGACATGATTCTTTGTTGTTTCTCACGAGGTACAAGTGACTGAGGCCTTAGGTTCGTCTAAAAGAAAGAGAAACAGAACGAAAAAGAGAGTTATCAACAAAGCTATCAACGTTGTGGAGGCAGCCGCCAAGTTTTGCACGGAGTTTGCGCAAAGTTCCGATTCGGAAAGAAGTCCACTCTCATTCCTCCTTGGTCACAAAGATGCACTCCGCTGTATTCTCGGAATCGCCTTAGTCTTCAAAGACTTGACGTCTCAGTTTTTGGTGAAGAACTGTGAAAACGGTCGCGTCCGTGATATCAACAACATGGACACCACAAGTATCAAATGTGAAAATTTGAGACTATCCGAGCTCATACCAGGTCGTTCATCACAGATCAGATTCCTTTCGGGGACAGTTCTCCGCATGAAGGATAATTTGTACTGCAAGCTAAACGTTGGGGCGAGTCCTCGCAATGATGGTACTGAAGCAGGTGTGAACGGTGTCGAAGGGCAGCGTACCAGGGACACATCAGCGCGAGAGATACAGCCTTCGGTGGATGGCGGTGTGTTCGCCATTTAGCATAGGTACAGTCAATGAATATTTACTTCACTTTGGCCAAAGTGTTTACTAGTAGTCATTGTCCATACTCGAGCGCCTGAACCTGGTCCTCTCTGATTCCGGAGCAGTCCATTCTCTCTGCCGAGCTCGACCACGAAACGGAGAAGCATCATGGTAACCGTATCCGTATAGAAGTTGATCGTTTGCTTCTATTCTCTGCCCTGTGCCATAGCCAATGCCTTGACGTTGATATCGTTCACGACTATCCCGTCCCCTACCAACCCACTCGTTCCGATCTCGTCAGTCCCCTTCATCTCGAACATAATGATGGCGGCCGCCCCTTTGTTCTCCTCTCCTGTCATCATTGTATCCATCATATCCGCTGTCCATCCTCTGGGGTGGGTGTACATGAGGTACATTGAACGGGCCATGGAACGGGGTTATACTCGGCCTATGGTGTAAATGTTTGGCGCGGACAGCCGACGGATGCCCAGTTGCCGTTCCATTAATGAAGCTGCGCAGCGATTCATTCTCCTGCTGCAGCCTGCCCACTTCTTGAGAGATCTGATCAACAGTTCTGGTCGTTTTGCTTGCTGTATCATACAGAAATGATACCAGCCCTCTAACAGTCAGACTACCGTGGAGGTCCCACTGCTTGGCAATGACGAGCGCGGGAAGGCCTTCCACTAACGACAAATCCTGTGGATGAAGACTTAGGGTCATAGGCGAGGACCGCCTCTCCTCCATGCGCCGCTGCTGACGCGCAGCCAAGCGAATCCTTCTCGATTTGAAAGAAAGGTATTGCACTTCTCCTCCTGCCTTCCTCATATCCGCCTCTCCCGTTCCATGCAACGCATGGAAGTACACGCAGTTAGATAGATGCGGATTTGTGCTCACCATATAGCATTCCAGATGTCGTGGCAGCTTATGCACAAACTCCATGAGAGGAAAGAGCATCTGGCTCCCATTCACCCACTTCACATCCTTGCATACGTCCTTCAGCACTGTAATGGTACCCTTGTCCACCAAGAATAGGCGGCCGCCCCTTGTTGCCTCGTTGAACCAAAACGCACAAAACATGGTGCATATCTCCATGCGAAACATTTGCCAAAGCCTGCGACATTTTTCTGACATCACGCCTCCCTCCCTTACGACCATTTCGTCATGGTAGTAGTAGATGACCGGCGGCAGTGGTAGCGGAACTCCCTCAGGGAACTTCAGAGCATGCAGCCAGTGTGGGCATTGGGGAAACACCTCTTTATACAAAGCATCGTCAAAGTACATGGTCTCGTAACAGTCGAAAGGTATAAGCAGTCCATAGCGATTCCTCGTATAGCGCTCGTATGAGAAGTTTGCTCTGTGCTTGAAAGCATTCCACCAACGCCCCATCAATGGATCAGCGAAAAGAGGGAACTTGTGGCGACGTAGGGTATGACCGGACTGCAACACGTAGTCCATTTCGTCAAGATAATAACAATCGAGTACATCTCTGGCGAAAGTGCGCCCGCACGTCAATGTACTGGGCACCTCCCAATAGTTGCTATTGGCAGCAAACTGACTCCACCCTTCCATGGCCGATGCATTATCCTGCATCGCGAGCTGACGGAACCGCTTCACATCTCCTTTCTGGTGCACTGTGTGCTGCAGCACATACTTCCGAAAACTTAAATCCTGAACGGGAACCGAGTGCCAGTTGTGCCGGCCCCTCATCCTTCCAATATCCAACCTCATGGGCTCGGGGCCATCCCTCACATTCGTGCACAATGCACGGTCTGCCCGTGACTGTACACAAGGAAGGCCTGCCCATGTCGAATCAAATGTAGGAAGCACAGGATTTTTATCCTGTACCGTATTACCTCTGGACACAACGAGGCCCCCATGGAGACAAAAGTCAACAAGCGGTGCTGTGCACCGTGGTGTTACAACGCCGCCGGTGGGTTGTGAGTGTTCGGAGTCAGGAAGTGGGGTGCGTGGTAGTGTGTGGTCCGTTGGCGACTGCGGTGACTGGGGTGCTGGTGAGGACGGCTGTCCAGTTGTGAGGTCAAATACGAAAGGTACTGCAGAAGGCGCAGACATGGCAGGTGTTTCCAATAAACGGGGGGGGGATGAGGGGTCGGAAATGGAGTTGCAACTGGGGTAGGAGTGATGCGTTGGGGTCAGGATCAGTCGTCGTAGGGAAGGCTGAGAATGTGTGATGTTTGAGTTAGGAAGGTGGAAGGTTGAAGGTCGGCACGGGGGGGTGGAAGGTGGAAGGTCGGCACGGGCGGGGAGCCGGGAGGAGTCATCGTGGGGAAGGCTGAGAATGTGTGATGTTTGAGTTGGGATGGTGGAAGGTGGAAGGCCGGAACGGGCGGGGAGCCGGGAGGAGTGTGCGGCACGGGCTCAACTACAAGTACCCTCCAGCGGTACTAAATTTGCGTGATGCGCAAGCCCATCAATTTTGATTGACTAGGATTTTTTTTCCTATCTCGCCTTCCACATAGCGGCGTCGGAGCAATCTACGGTGAACGCAATACTTTTGTCCACACAAAAAACGAAGGCACAGAGCTGTACTACAACTTTTGTCTCCAGGCAAACTTTTCTCCGCCAACATCTGTACGCAAACGATGAGCAGATCAAAAACGATGACTCCGGCGCCCGCATCGCGCCGTCGTGCGGCGCCCCCCCATCTGCGTCGCAAAGGAGGATTGTTGACAGATGTTGCCGTTTTATGCGTGAACCAGGGTCTCAAAATCGTGAAAGATAAGTGCGTTGAAAAACCCGAGGATAAAAGGAGGTGTTTGATTGTGCGCAACTGCTCAAGTTTCAGACGGCCTTGGAACTGAACAAGGCGTATTGTCGAGACTACTGAGCGCGAGGGCGAGTGCGAATCAGATTGTTCGACGAGGACGGGAACAGTCGCAGTGAAACTGGGCTGGATAATTGAGTGGGTAGCTGCAATTCGAGGAGAGATGTGCCGTCGCCATTCCTGAGCTGTTGCAACCACACCAGCAGGAGAAGCCGCCTTTACCTTGGACCAAACAGGTTGGCATGCCAGAGTGATGTCACCGGCTGAATTTCCGCCGAACACTCCCTTGTAATGTTGGACATCAAATGGCTCGGCAAGATACGGCTGGGCGACAGTCCTAGTGGTGCTACCCAAGCATTCCCAAAAGAAAATGCCATTTTCTTCCTCTGTGTCTCCCACTAACAACCTCTTCCAGTCGACAGGGGGAGATTGAGATCCTCGCGGTTGAATGGCTTTACTTGCCCTTGCGGCAAGGTCGTCTCGCGCGAGGGCGCCGCCGGCCTGTACGCGGGCATCCAGGCCCCGCTGCCGTTCGTCGCCGTCTTCAACGCCACCCTGTTCGCCGCAAACTCCACCATGCGCAAGGTCGTCGGCATGGGCCGCCCGGACGACGACCTCTCCATCGCCCAGATCGGCCTGGCCGGCGCCGGCGCTGGCCCTGCCGTTAGCTTTGTTGCATGCCCCACAGAGCTGATTAAGTGCCGCTTGCAGGCACAGCCGGGCGCCTTTAATGGTGCTATCGATTGTACAAGGCAGGTCGTTGCTAACAGGGGTATGGGAGGCTTGTTCACGGGCATGGGCGCTACTATGGTCAGGGAGATGCCGGGAAATGCTCTCATGTTCATGACTTACAATGCTACTATGAGGGCTTTGTGTAGCCCGGGGCAGGCTACGAAGGATCTCTCCGCCTCGCAGCTTATGTTTGCGGGTGGAATGGCTTGTTTAGGTATGTTTGCACTTGAGAGCAGAATTCCCCCCGGGAGCCGTGCCGCCGAAATCACATCTTTCTAACTTACTTACTGTTTTTGTCTTATTGTTTTTATCGTCGTTTGTGTAGCCTTCTGGATGCCGTGTTACCCAATCGATTTTGCGAAAACGCTCATCCAGACGGACAGCGAAACCAACCCGCGGTATCGTGGGTTGCTGGATTGCATGCGAAAGACTGTCAAGGCGGAAGGCGTCGGCGGCTTGTACAAGGGCATCGGTCCTTGTCTGGCTAGGGCGGTCCCGGCTAACGCCGTCACGTTCCTGATTGATCAGTGTACGCTGCAATTATTAGGCCACTCTTAGGACGAAGCGCGCAACGATTTTGTATGTACAATAAGTGAGTGTATTTACGCGGAGTGCTTGTTGTGGGAGGGGATTTTGACTTTGGACATTTTTGGTGTGATGGCTCACGCGGGGATCCGGGTGTAGTGTTTGTTTTGTTTGTGTGTTGATGTAACAGTCGCAAAAGGAGGGGGTGAGTTGGTTTCTGGTTTCAGAGCCGACCGTTCTGCATCCTTTCACTGTGCACGACGCCACGCTTTGTACTGTACCGGAATTTTGCTAGGTGGGATAAAACCAGTGTTGACAAGAGTCAGTTGCACATGTTGCAAACTGGAAAGCATTTCAGGGCTGCAAATTTACGACAGACACTCGACAGACACTTGTTTTGAAAGAGAAGAGCCTGATAGATGGGATCTATCAGGTTGTTCTCTTTCAAAACGTAAAGTATAGAAGTGTACAGCATGACGATGGAGTTCCGCAACCACGTCAACAACTGAGCTGTTGTGAACTGTACGGTACGAAGGTACTGTACGGTAGGATGGGCACATGCGTCGAAAAATTGCCAAAAACGGGCCCTGCTTTGGTGCATTTAATTGATCCACCACACCAGCCCTGTGCCGCTGCCTCCCGCTTGATCCGACCGCCGTGCTGCCGTTGCCTATCGTATCAATCCGCAACACTCCAAATACCGTACAACACTGTGTACCAAGGATACTCGTTGCCGTCTACACGTCCAGACTGCCCTCTCTTTCAACCTAATTTGACCCATTCCCTCACCAGACCGCCACCCGCCCATCGCCATCCCGCAGCCCACCCTACCCCACCCTACCACCCCTCCCCCGCCATTTCCCGCCCCCCCACTCTCACCCGCGCTCTAAAACGCCTGCGCGCGCCGTACCCGAACCGCCGCACGAGCGCCACGCCCGCTCGCGCCCCGACCGCCGACACCGCGCTCTCGCCCGCTCCCTCCAAGATGGCCTCCCTTTTCAGCCTGCAGTCGCAGCGCGGCGTCCTGGGCTCGCCCTTGCTGCCGCTCGAAACCGTCGCGCTCCCGGCCTCCGTCCAGGCCTCCATGTCGAAGCTCCTGGTCGCCTCCAGGCTCACGCCGCGCCATCTGCGCAAGTCCACCAAGCCCATGGACCGTCTCGTCGCGCGCGAGGCCGCGCACGAGCGCCGCAAGCCGCTGCGCGGCGCCCCGGTCGTCGCGCCCCCGCCCGCCTACGACGACAACGCCGCCCTGGCCCACGCTATCTCGAGGGCCCCCGGAACCCTGGCTGCAAGCGTCTACGTCATGGCCGAGGTCAGACGCTGCTTGGGGGAACGCTTCGAGCCGAAGAGCGTGCTCGACTTTGGAGCGGGCGTGGGCGTCGGCACTTTGGCTGTGGCCAGGGTTTTTAATGACAGCCCGTTTGTGAATTTGGCGGCATATTTGAGAGAGGGAGACAGTCGGGAGGAGCGGGAGGGGGAGAAGGAGGAGAAGGGGGAGGGGTTGGCTTTGGGGAAAGCCTTTATTGATGAGGCTGCGCTTGTAGATCGCTCGTCAGCGATGAGGAATATGTCCAGAGAGGTTTTGAAGGCGGACGGGTATGTGAATGGGCGCGTCAGTTTGTCACATGCGGCGGAACTGGCCGATTTGAAAAGCGCGGCCACGGAGTGGGACATTTTCTTGGCGAGCTATGTGTTGAACGAAGTCGTTCGGGAGACTATGTCAGAGCCTGCGCGGCTTGGGGAGGGGGAGGAGAAGATCCCCGTGCCCAAGGAAGAGAGGGAGAAGACGGCGGAAAAGAGGCTTCAGCGCAAGATTAAGGAGCTATGGAAGAGGACGAAGGAAGGAGGCATCTTTGTCATTGTGGAAGATGGCACGGCGGCAGGGTTTGAGACGGTGTCGTTTGCGAGGAGAGTTATCCTTGGACTCGCGGGGAGAGTGGGGGATGGCGAGTCTGGAAGTAAGGAGGGCGATGGCGCGAATGTGATTGCGCCGTGCATGCATTCGAAGGCGTGTCCATTGGAGGGTAGCATCACTCGGCATCGCGTATGTCGCTTTCAGCAGCGGTTCAATCGGCCAGGGTTTTTGAGGAAGCATCGCCCGTTGGCGACGGGGTATGAGGACGAGTATTTCTCGTACGTTGCGATCCAGAAGACGGGAAGGGGCGAGGAGGAGAAGCTTTTGCGGGATGAGCAAGAAGCTCTGTGGGGAAGATTGGTTAGACCTCCGCTGATGAAGGGCAAGCATGTAGTGTTGGATGCATGTACGGTCAACGGCGAGTTGGAGCGACGGGTTGTTTTAAAGAAAAATGCAATTGCAGGGCACTACACCCAGGCGCGCAAGGTAAAATGGGGAGACATCTGGCCTGTCAAGCCCTCGTCGAAACCTCAGAAAATGCAGTTTTGATCTTTAACATACAGGCGAAATAGGTAGATGAGCCGAAGTTTTGGAAAGTAGACATAGCAGGCAGTACCAATAGTGAGAAGGAATATATAGGCTCTCGACGTGCAAGTCGAAGTTCGGCGGCAAGTTTACTTCTTCTTGCGGCGCTCAACACGCGCCATGAAGCCTTGTCTAATGGCTGCTACAGATCTCTTTGCGCCGCAACTCTCGCACGATACGAAATATAACCTAGTGTTGGCATCCCTCATGAGCACTGTATCAGGCGATATGCAATCCATCGCGTCGATGCCATCATTTCCCTCGGGCATTTCATTCACCTCGTCGCAATAGTCCTGCATTCTGAGGTCGGCAAAAGGTTGAGTCAGTGGGTGATGGGACGATTTGTGCATGTGTGCGCCCCGGTTTTTCATGCTGTGAAAACATTGTAACTGACTTACCCTCCATCAATGTCGTCGTCTGCCATTTTTCCTGTGCGTTAGTTGTTGCAACTCGTAGAATTGCTCAACGAAGAGCTCAGTTGGAAAAACACCTGTGAGAGCGCACTGAAACGACGCTCGCGAGTCGCAGCGTTGCTTCAGTCTCGCTGGCGATTCCACGTCCGCTGTCAGCTCTGTAACAGTGAAAGTAGCGATGATGACGAATGTGGAAAGACAGGGTGAAACTCGCAGGGAACGACAACAACAAGGAAAAGCGAAGGGGAGTTGGCGGAAGCGACGTCAAGAGCAAGTCATCCAGCGAGTGCACGCTCAAAAGAGGCAACGCCCGTCTAACCGCTCGCAGCCAAAGTCAACGGCGTTCAGGCTTCAGGCAGATGAATTTTCGAGCGGAGTAGACAAGGAAAATCTTGCGAATGCCGTGGGCAGCGCCACGCCTGCGAAGGCAAAGGCAGCCAACGCACCCGGCAACGTCAGACCGAGCTCTTCTGATAGTGTAGCCAAGCTTCCAAATTTAATCACTGTCGGAGGGAGCGATGCGGATGAAAAGCAGAAGAAAGAAAGGGAACTGCCGACGAAGTCAAAGGTCCACTTCAAGGATACAGCGCCTGTTGCGGATAAACCGGACCAGAGGCCTGAAACAGTGAACGCAACACTTGACATTCTCGGAAGAGACCCTATTCGCATCTCTGAAGGAAAAGAAAGCCAAACGAGTGGCACAGCTCCGACTGACCCGAGCGGCGCGGCGAAAACCAGTAAAGAGGATGACATGTTTGGTATCAGTTCATTTGAGGAAACAGGGCTGTATCCGTCCGTGGTGCGGCACCTCACCAATCACATGCAGCTTGAATTCCCAACCCTCATTCAGGAGAAAGTGCTCAAGGCAATGTTAAATCTTGGTAATGGCCAAAACTCGATCGATGTGCTCGTCCGCAGTGCAACTGGATCTGGGAAAACGCTTGCATATTTGCCCCCCATAGCTCATTACTTGTTGAATAGGTCTCGGCGAGTGACACGAGAAAAGGGTTCCTTGGGCGTCATTATCGTGCCAACGCGCGAGCTTGCGGACCAAGTTGAGGAAGTCGCGGAGAGAGTGTTTTGGCCATGGCATTGGATTTTCGTTGGATGCGTACGAGGTGGAGAGAGCAATCACAGGGAAAAGGCGCGCCTCAGAAAGGGAGGCAATGTTCTTGTGGCAACAATCTTGTTGCGCTTGGGGTCGCGGCGGCGGGCCAAAATTTCTTGCTGCTAGCGGAAGGCCTCGTCTTTCTCACCCGCCTTCCAGGGCCCCATGCGAGGGGTGCAGCTGGTGCGACAGCGAGGGCGTAGCTTGCGTGACAGGGCGCAGAGAAAGACAGAAGCAGAGAAGGACGGGAGGAGATGCGAGGGCAGTGGTCATGGTGGATTAGTGAGGGGAAAGAAAGAGGAGGTTGGGGGATACCGGAGTAAACAACGGTGGACAGAGAAAGGCAGAGTTAATACCCTGTACTGTAGTGTGTATCCGACCGACCAAGCTTATCATACCTCAACAGAGCCGACAAATTTATTAATTTTTCATCATTTAGCCGACACGAATTCTTCTGAAAGAATACTTCAAGACCGCCATATCGCACTTGAACGGCGGGGGTTGTCAATGAAATACCTTGTAAATCACGAAGAAGCCATTTTCAATTTCGTACTACAAAGGAAAACTGCTTACAGTGAAGATTTCCAGGTTCTGCTTCGCTTTTAGAGATAGAACTTGTCTCCACAACAAACGATTTATTCTGATTGTGTCAAGGGCTATGTGGAATACCCAGTAGTCAAATCAGAACTAAAAACAAGCAAGGAGTTCGAAGAAAAATCCCTTTGTCCTCAAATTTTGTCCTCACGGTCGGAGAGACACTAGCAGACCGCCACTTGTAATGTAATTATTTGGTGGGCAAAATCTAAACCGCCAGGCCTGGCGACCCCTGCGCATTGTTCCTTCAACAACATCCTACACTCTCACTTCTTCCAACACCATAGTCCACACGAAAATATCGGACGACAGCACCACCGTTCCTCATATGTCAGGTCGAAGAAAGAGACGTCGTACGATGGGCACTACTTGGATGGACAACGTCCCTAACTTGCCAGACCTGGCAGCTCTGTTCCATGGCGTTCATACACGACCAGGATGCGATCTCGATGGGGATGCAGATGCGGCCGCACTTATGGAAGCAGAAGAAACACCAGCTCTCGAGCTTCCGGAAACTGGCGAAGCGGCTGATATTTTGGGAGTGTTGAATGGGCACGCTTCGTCGAACAATCAGACTGGAGATCAAGTTACTAGATCGAAGATAAAGGGCTCGGAACATCGAGAAACGGTTGTCGTCGAAGAAGGAATAGATCTTGTCGACTATGATGAAGGCCACTTCCCCGAGCTTGGCGACTCGGAACACTTCGCTCCCGAGAGCGATCCAAACGGTTTTTTAGTGGGAAATGACAATATCATTATTCCAAGTATTTATCAAGAGAGCTGTGAGGGAATGGAGTGCCTTCCGAGTTTATCAAGTGACGATCCCGAAATGGGAAGCAGGCTGGACAGCCAGAAAGTTTTGCGAATATTTCTATCGTCTCGGAAGCTTTTCGAACCATGGTACAACCTTTTGGGCTTCGTAATAGTTTGCGGTAGCGTCCGCTATACGGTCAAACAGTATAACCTCCTGAGAGATATACTGTCTTGGGTTTCTCCTTCTATTAAGTTCCCATCTTATTCCACCATACAGAGGACTCTCTTTCCGCATGCTTTGAAGTATCTTTTTCCCAAGAGTGACCTCAAGTACTTTGTCGTCCGACGAAAGAAGAAGGCATTCAACCGAACGTCATTGGTTGAAAATTTGGGGGGTAACGAGGAGACCGCATCGCAATATTCGAACGGGTCTAAAACTCCTGTTCGTATCGTTCCACCAAGTGAATGGGCGAAAGTGGACATCATGATGGCTCCGTTCTTCAACTCAATGTATCCGAAATCCAGTCGATGGCATGGTGGTGTGGCGGATGCAGAATGCATAGAAAGCTCGAAGCTGGTTGCAGAGCGGCAGATAAATCGGAAGCTACGAGAGCACTTTACGTCCACAATGGTTCATGTACTGTGCAGGCGTTCCCGGGTGCCGTGATTCGAATGGAACTGTCAGAACTGCTTCCATCACGTTTGTCACTTGACGTGCGCAATCTGGGCTATCTTGTTCATGAGAACGCAGAGAATAACTTTGTAATGAAGTGTATAATTTCAGCCGTGTGGTGCGTGGGAAGTGAGGGAAATGTTACAAGAAGCGCCAACATGGCGATGAAGGTTCTCCGTGGCGTGGAGAATTGCCTGGCCAGGCAGTTTTGTACAGCACCGCCATTGGAAAAGTATAATAGATCTGTGAGGCGTAGAGATGGAAGGATAGATTTTGAAGCAAGGGCTCGTTCTTCGAAGAAGGTGTTGCCTGGGGATATTTGTACCCTCCTTCGACCTACAGAAAGTGAAGCAGTGGCAACGTCGCGCATGTGTATGTTGGTTTCTAGGTTTTGGAAACACAAGGAAGGTCTCACCTCAGACACTTTGTTTTGGTTTCAAAACATGAGTACAAACGGGGCCGGTCAGCGTTTCAATGATGGTGGCGATGGAACTCCAGACAAACCCTTTCGTCTGCTCGGTACTCAACATTTGAAAGGGCTGCCTTTCCTCCTCCAAGAGCCCAAAATATCGGGACGCACCCGCAACATTGACAGAAGAATGCAAAACAGCGGCCGCTTAATGGATGGAACAAAGTTCGTGGTCTATCGCGCTCTCCTATACTGCGATGACTTTTCCCCATTCTCTTCATTGTATCCGCAGGGTTCAGCAGGTGGATGCTACATGATCCCGCTTGGACTACCACCGCGAAGTCGTAACACGCGATCGTCTGTCAGAATCATTGGACTAACCCCTCCAGGTGTATCAACGAACAATATACTGCTCTCAATCATCCCAGACTTGGTTAAGTGTACAACAGAAGGTGTGGAAGCACACACGCCTACCGGCGAGAGAGTAAGAATCTTTGTCGACGTGGTGGGTTTTGTGGCTGACTATCCAGCGGCCGCTGAAACATTGGATGTTATGGGACATACAGCAAATACGCCCTGCACTCTTTGTACATTTCGGAAGAACAGCGGCGTCGGTGAGAGCGGATACGGCTATACAACAAAAGTCCATGCACACCGCACGGCGTCCTTGAGGTGCATGGAACGCCATGAAGCTCTTCGCAACAGCGAAATTGACAGTCGAGACACAAACCGGCTTGGTATGAAAGACAGCAACAAGGTTAGTGACGAAAGTTCTCCTCTTCTTGCATTGCAAAGGGAACTTGAGCGCGTACGCGTTGACATACCGTTAACAAGCGATGGAAAGCGTGTGGTGTCAGGACGTTTTGAGGCATATCGCTGCAACGTCGTCGCGCCTGACCATTTGCTGGCCGGTCTCGCGAAGAACGTTATCGAGGTAGGCTTCCACGTGATTAACCGACAAGGAAACGCGGTCGCGTTCAGAGCAAAAGCTGACATGGCAATATGCGGAGCCCTCGGAGACAATGGGTTGAAGAGGCAATCATCAGTTTTTAGTTCCAAGAATGAACTCAATTCCATGACTCTGTCAGGTGTGTTCTGTGCCCTTCTCGTGTGCGTTCCGGTTTTATACCAACTGTTCCCGGGGATCCAGAGTGAAGAAACCACTGTTGTGTTGGATCTATTGACACAATTGCAGGATTTGATTGTGTTGACGTACTGGTGGCCATCGGAAGAGGCGGATGGTGTCTCAGATTATTTGTATGTGACAAGTGATAATGGAGCTCAATACCATGCAGACTTGCTCGAAAGGGCTGAGAAGTGTGTGACTGAGGCAGACAAGTTTTGCGCAAATTATTGCCAAGGAGTGGGTAAAGGTCGCCCCAGCTTGGACAAGCCGAACCTGCACAGGTTAATCGAGTTGTACAACCACACAATTCCTGCCTTCGGGCATGTACGTCACTTTATGGAACTGGTGTTCGAGAATGCTCATCAACCTTTGAAGAGGTGCATAGTCCGGGGTAATCACCAAAAAGGACATTTGGCGGCCGTGGGTCATTGTTTGGGGAATGATTGGCAAGGGCGGTTGGCGTTGCTGTCCAGCACTATGACACAAACTTCGGATGCCGGACTGAAGATGGAATGCAGAAGAGGCCTTCGACGCTTGCTTCTCGGCGAAGCTTGCAACGAGTTGTCACAGGCTTCGGATGAATTGAAGGGATTCCTGAAGGACACAGATGTTAGTATATCTGATTTATTTGTCAAACCGTTGATGGACGAGATGCGGTCGAATGGGAAGGTCAACCCCGCTTGGACGGGAGATTCCGTACGATGGGAGGGGAATTGTGAAAAGGATGTCAATGAGCTGTCCAGCTGTTGCATATCAGAAACAGAAACGATAGATTCACCTGAGCTTTTGTCGCAGCTTTTGTCACGGGCTACAAACATCCTGGAAAATCTCCGTCCAGAATTTGATACGTCAAAGAAGTCGGAAGTTAAGTTGTTCTCGTCTGCTCGGCGCGTTCGCAGAAGCTACTTGAGTGCGTCCCCACGGACGTACTCGCATGACACGATTGAGCCGGGATGTGTCGTCCAGGTTATGTTACCGCGCGGAGGGACGAAGGGATTGCTTTTGCATGCAAATGGGGCGGTCGGATCGTCATTGAACCTGTTCGCTGTTGTTGGGGTCTTGCAGAGAGAGGACGAGAGTCCTCACGCGGCTGTCGTAAGATGCAGAGTGGATGATCGTAAAACTCTGAGGATATCCGCGGAACTGAACTCAGAGTCTATACAGGTGCTCTGTCTCACTGATGGCGTCCGTCGCGTGGCGCTGTACCACGCCTGCTCAGCAAACTCCTGTCACGTATCGAGGGACAACTCCATCAAACACTCTGCCAATGTTTTGGGTGGCGGGGCATTCTACTTTCAGACGAGGAGAAAAGGTTACCCTGCAAGAATGGCATGAAGGGAATAGGGACCTGGTGTTTCAGACGCTGGAAACCCTGATTATTCGCGGAGTGGCGTTTTCTACTGGAAAATTATCAGATTTCAGCACCCATCCCATCTGAATTGAAATTGGGCGGACTTCTGGTTACACGTCTCGCCGATCCCGTCAAGAGTTGGACATCTTGCTCTTCCTTGGCCAATCTACTGCTGACCGAAGGTATCTTTGGACACAAACAACCACGCAGTTCGTTTCGCGTATGAGGGCGCAAGATCGATGCCATAGGGTCACGGCGGGCCCGCTTGTGGTGTATGGGTGATCAGGATAGCGAGAGATCGCCAGTGCTATTGCTGGTGGATGGGGCTGCGAACGGTCGATCTACAGTTGATCGATCTCGATGTCGTCGTGATAGGAAACGCGCTGAAAGTAGGTTGATATGCACGCACGTGCGTTGCATTTTTATCCGCGTATGTCTGCACTATCTGACCATCTTCAAATTCTTGTGATGAGATCGCCTTTGTCTGCGTGCGAACCTGACGGAATTAAAACCGTGTTTGTTTTGTGAAAGTGTTGGATGGATTGTAAGTTGTCGTTGACGCTTCGCGAATCAGTCCGGCCGGACAGGCGTGCTGCACACAGTGTCTTACCTACTTCAGTTTACATCTGCGCTTGTCCCCACAACAGTTGGTCATCGGAACTTGAAGTCATGGTAAACTCAACTCCGTCATGATTGGAAGTGTCACATGGCATCGGCGCCGGAAGTTGGGCAGTTCTTGTTGCGTGAAAGTGTTGGATGGATTGTAAGTTCTCGTTAACGCTTCGCCAATCAGTCCGGCCGGACAGGCGTGCTGCACGCAGTATCTAACCTACTTCAGTTTACATCTGCGCTTGTCCCCACAACAGTTGGTCATCGGAACTTGAAGTCATGGTAAACTCAACTCCGTCATGATTGGAAGTGTCACATGGCATCGGCGCCGGAAGTTGGGCAGTTCTTGTTGCGTGAAAGTGTTGGATGGATTGTAAGTTGTCGTTGACGCTTCGCCAATCAGTCCGGCCGGACAGGCGTGCTGCACACAGTGTCTTACCTAATTCAGTTTACATCTGCGCTTGTCCCCACAGCAGTTGGTCATCGGAACTTGAAGTCATGGTAAACTCAACTCCGTCATGATTGGAAGTGTCACATGGCATCGGCGCCGGAAGTTGGGCAGTTCTTGTTGCGTGAAAGTGTTGGATGGATTGTAAGTTCTCGTTAACGATTTGCGAATCAGTCCGGCCGGACAGGCGTGCTGCACGCAGTATCTAACCTACTTCAGTTTACAAATGCGCTTGTCCCCACAACAGTTGGTCATCGGAGCTTGAAGCGGCAAGGAGACTGTATATTGCGCTGCGTAGCGTATGTAGATAGGGAGCTAACATAGTGGTAAACCGACTACTGACTCTTGCTCGCAATTCACACTGCTCCCATCCTATATGACAACTGGTACCACGGGTGCGGTGCATTGACCCGATCCTACGTGTGCACATCGCCGACTAGAAACAAACGTTGGATCATTCCAGTCTGTTTGACAGTACCAAAACGCAATAAACTACTGCATGGCCATGCCCAGCGGTTAATCTGGGATGTTTTTGAGATGGATCAGCCCAGCACGTATGGCAGTACCGCCAAATATTACAATGAGGCACTGCCATGTCCAATTGTAAATCTGCGATTTTTTTCAGTTGGCCCAGCGACGGCAAGGTATTGGAAGAGTACCAATAGATTACGGCTTGCAGGGAATTCGGTGCAAAATCAGTATCAAAAATTTTGCTCAAAAAATGTCTTGACTATCATTGGTGCGGCCAAATCAAAAATTAAATTAATCGTAACGTTACGGGCCAGATTTACTTCGTAGTGAAGTGATTCTGGGGAAGAAGAGGATGATGAATACACGCCCGGGCCCGGGAACATGCAAGCGCCAGAGAAAGTTGTGGTAAAGGAGGTTCCGACGACGCGGGACGTTGCCAGGCACGGAGCTTGGAAGATATACAAGCTTATGGGCAAGCACTTGAACCAGTCCAGGAAGAAGTGCAAGTCAGCATTCCTCGAACAATTAGGATTCCTGATGGTGCCATGGTCGGGATCTGGTGTGTCAGTTGATCAATCAAAGCTTACGGTTCGTTGGGGGTTCCCAGAAGTTGATGCTTCCAAGTCAAGGGGCGGCCGCCTTCAAGACATCAAAAACACAAAGACGAAGTCTTCCGGCGATATCAACCTTAATGAATACAATTCCAACCTTCTGAGTGAGCTGTACGGGAAGCGACAGGACATGATTCTTGTTGTTTCTCACGAGGTACAAGTGACTGAGGCCTTAGGTTCGTCTAAAAGAAAGAGAAACAGAACGAAAAAGAGAGTTATCAACAAAGCTATCAACGTTGTGGAGGCAGCCGCCAAGTTTTGCACGGAGTTTGCGCAAAGTTCCGATTCGGAAAGAAGTCCACTCTCATTCCTCCTTGGTCACAAAGATGCACTCCGCTGTATTCTCGGAATCGCCTTAGTCTTCAAAGACTTGACGTCTCAGTTTTTGGTGAAGAACTGTGAAAACGGTCGCGTCCGTGATATCAACAACATGGACACCACAAGTATCAAATGTGGAAATTTGAGACTATCCGAGCTCATACCAGGTCGTTCATCACAGATCAGATCCCTTTCGGGGACAGTTCTCCGCATGAAGGATAATTTGTACTGCAAGCTAAACGTTGGGGCGAGTCCTCGCAATGATGGTACTGAAGCAGGTGTGAACGGTGTCGAAGGGCAGCGTACCAGGGACACATCAGCGCGAGAGATACAGCCTTCAGTGGATGGCGGTGTGTTCGCCATTTAGCATAGGTACAGTCAATGAATCTTTACTTCACTTTGGCCAAAGTGTTTACTAGTAGTCATTGTCCATACTCGAGCGCCTGAATCTGGTCCTCTCTGGTTCCGGAGCAGTCCATTCCCTCTGCCGAGCTCGACCACGAAACGGAGAAACATCATGGTAACCGTATCCGTATAGAAGTTCATCGTTTGCTTCTATTCTCTGCCCTGTGCCATAGCCAATGCCTTGACGTTGATATCGTTCACGACTAGTCCGTCCCCTACCAACCCACTCGTTCCGATCTCGCCAGTCCCCTTCATCTCGAACATAATGATGGCAGCCGCCCCTTTGTTCTCCTCTCCTGTCATCATTGTATCCATCATATCCGCTGTCCGTCCTCTGGGGTGGGTGTACATGAGGTACATTGAACGGGCCATGGAACGGGGTTATACTCGGCCTATGGTGTAAATGTTTGGCGCGGACAGCCGACGGATGCCCAGTTGCCGTTCCATTAATGAAGCTGCGCAGCGATTCATTCTCCTGCTGCAGCCTGCCCACTTCTTGAGAGATCTGATCAACAGTTCTGGTCGTTTTGCTTGCTGTATCATACAGCAATGATACCAGCCCTCTAACAGTCAGACTACCGTGGAGGTCCCACTGCTTGGCAATGACGAGCGCGGGAAGGCCTTCCACTAACGACAAATCCTGTGGATGAAGACTTAGAGTCATAGGCGAGGACCGCCTCTCCTCCATGCGCCGCTGCTGACGCGCAGCCAACCGAATCCTTCTCGATTTGAAAGAAAGGTATCGCACTTCTCCTCCTGCCCTCCTCATATCCGCCTCTCCCGTTCCATGCAACGCGTGGAAGTACACGCAGTTAGATAGATGCGGATTTGTGCTCACCATATAGCATTCCAGATGTCGTGGCAGCTTATGCACAAACTCCATGAGAGGAAAGAGCATCTGGCTCCCATTCACCCACTTCACATCCTTGCATACGTCCTTCAGCACTGTAATGGTACCCTTGTCCACCAAGAATAGGCGGCCGCCCCTTGTTGCCTCGTTGAACCAAAACGCACAAAACATGGTGCATATCTCCATGCGAAACATTTGCCAAAGCCTGCGACATCTTTCTGACATCACGCCTCCCTCCCTTACGACCATTTCTTCATGGTAGTAGTAGATGACCGGCGGCAGTGGTAGCGGAACTCCCTCAGGGAACTTCAGAGCTTGCAGCCACTGTGGGCATTGGGGAAACACCTCTTTATACGAAGCATCGTCAAAGTACATGGTCTCGTAACAGTCGAAAGGTATAAGCAGTCCATAGCGATTCCTCGTATAGCGCTCGTATGAGAAGTTTGCTCTGTGCTTGAAAGCATTCCACCAACGCCCCATCAATGGATCAGCGAAAAGAGGGAACTTGTGGCGACGTAGGGTATGACGGGACTGCAACACGTAGTCCACTTCGTCAAGATAATAACAATCGAGTACATCTCTGGCGAAAGTGCGGCCGCACGTCAATGTACTGGGCACCTCCCAATAGTTGCTATTGGCAGCAAACTGACTCCACCCTTCCATGGCCGATGCATTATCCTGCATCGCGAGCTGACGGAACCGCTTCACATCTCCTTTCTGGTGCACTGTGTGCTGCAGCACATACTTCCGAAAACTTAAATCCTGAACGGGAACCGAGTGCCAGTTGTACCGGCCCCTCATCCTTCCAATATCCAACCTCATGGGCTCGGGGCCATCCCTCACATTCGTGCACAATGCACGGTCTGCCCGTGACTGTACACAAGGCAGGCCTGCCCATGTCGAATCAAATGTAGGAAGCACAGGATTTTTATCCTGTACCGTATTACCTCTGGACACAACGAGGCCCCCATGGAGACAAAAGTCAACAAGCGGTGCTGTGCACCGTGATGTTACAACGCCGCCGGTGGGTTGTGAGTGTTCGGCGTCAGGAAGTGGGGTGCGTGGTAGTGTGTGGTCCGTTGGCGACTGCTGTGACTGGGGTGCTGGTGAGGACGGCTGTCCAGTTGTGAGGTCAACTACGAAAAGTACTGCAGAAGGCGCAGACATGGCAGGTGTTTCCAAGTTTCCAATAAACGGGGGGGGATGAGGGGTCGGAAATGGAGTTGCAACTGGGGTGGGAGTGATGCGTTTGGGTCAGGATCAGTCGTCGTAGGGAAGGCTGAGAATGTGGTGGAAGGTCGGCACGGGCGGGGAGCCGGAGTAGTCGTCGTAGTGAAGGGTGAGAATGTGTGATGTTTGAGTTGGGAAGGTGGAAGGTGGAAGGTCGGCACGAGCGGGGAGCCGGGAGGAGTGTGCGGCACGGGCTCAACTACAAGTACCCTCCAGCGGTACTAAATTTGCGTGATGCGCAAGCCCATCAATCTTGATTGACTAGGATTTTTTTCCTATCTCGCCTTCCACATAGCGGCGTCGGAGCAATCTACGGTGAACGCAATACTTCTGTCCACACAAAAAGCGAAGGCACAGAGCTGTACTACAACTTTTGTCTCCAGGCAAACTTTTCTCCGCCAACATCTGTACGTAAGCGATGAGCAGATCAAAAACGATGACTCCGGCGCCCGCATCGCGCCGTCGTGCGGCGCCCCCCATCTGCGTCGCAAAGGAGGAGCAGACCCCCCTCCCATCCCAGCTCCCTCACATCCCCGAATCCTCCGAGTCGTCTGAATCCCCCGAGCAGCGCAAGGAGCGTGCGCGAAAGGCACGCGTAGAGGCCGAGCGCCTCGAGCTAATGGCCGCCAAGGCCCGTCTCGAGTTCGAACGCGCAGAACTCAAGGCCGATCGCAAGCGTCCCACCGATATACGGTACCCTGGGGACTGTGTCAGAGTTGCCTTCTTGTTCGATGTCTTACTTGAGCAGGACAAGAGACACCTATCAGCCTTTTGAATTTCAGCGACACAGAGCTGTTGCGAACTTAAAAGCTTCACTGACGAACTTTGGAGCAACGTTTCAGAGCCCTTCTACAGAATGACAAAGGCCGCGGCATTTGTCACTTCGCATTCTTTTCCGACCATCCGCCAAAATTATGTGTCATCGTCTCCGCTTTTCAGAAAGAGACCCGATGTCGCTTCTCCTCGCTCCTGCAACAGTACGCGAATGATAGCTGTCGAGGGCGTAAACACCAGAAAATCAGACGGCAGCGTAGACCTGGAAAACGCCGCGTTGGAAACTCCGACCTCATTCTTACTGAAGTATGTCTAGGTACGATGACCTGGGGCCATCAAAATTCAGAAAGCGACGCTCACGATCAGCTTGACCATGCGTTCGAGAGAGGTGTGATTGGAATCGACTGCGCCGAGATGTACCCGGTTCCGCCAACAAAAGACTCTTTCGGTCGAACGGAAATATATATTAACTCATGGATAAAGGAACGAGGTGGTGCGCCATTTCGGGAAAAACTCGTACTCTGCTCGAAGGTTGCAGGAGGCGCGGCACCCGGTCGTGTGTTTTCTTGGATACGAGGTGAGGATCGGAGAGTGGATAGAACCAACATCAGGGAGGCTGTAGATGGCATCCTGTCCAGATTAGGAACAAATTACATCGATTTGCTGCAGATTCACTGGCCTGCAGGTACGAAAAAGAAGCAAGATCAGAAATTATACTTCTGACTGGAACGGAATGTATGATCATGGTCCAACCGCCTGACGAGTCACGCGGACATGCAAAAGAAACCCTATCACAGAACTTGAGATCTGCTGCTATTTGTGGCCGACAATCGTGCTAAGAATGGAAGAGTTTCATGTTGTTATCGATTTCTGTCAGAGAGCATGACAGATCATCTGAATTAGGGCTTCCTGTCATGAAAGAGAAGGGAAAGAAACAGCAAGGGTTCGCTTCAGAGCGCTTACAAGGTCACGGTGTATGGAGATCTAGGAAGTGCGTCTGTATTTGCAAAGAAAAGTCTTTTCAGGATCGGATATCCATCTCGTGAAGTTAACTGGGGTTCATGGCATTGAAAGTTGCACTTGTGATATTGTCGCGGGAGATCATTCTCGGAAGAAAAACTGTTGCGCTTCAAGACAATTACTAGTATGTAATTTGAATAGCAAAGGGCTGAAGCCTTTGTGAGAACGATCTCTCACCATATATGGTCTTTTCTACAGGTCTAAATTCACCGAGTGCTACTCGTTATCGATTCAATCGCAGGCGATGTCGAAACTATGCGAAACAGATGAGCAATTTGGTTTACTGCCTTGCCAAACTGAAGGTAAGTGTCCGCTATAACGCCATTGCAACAGCACTATGCGATGCAAGTTGGCAGCAGTTGAAGTGTGTTTCAGAGTTTCTCATGTCTTTGCATTCTTTCAGGATTCGACAAGACGCACACGTATTATTTTGTGAAGCACTAATCCACCCTAATCAGTCTCTCGGAAACTGATAATGGTATGGCCTATCGTGTCCCCACAGAATAATCCAACTCAAGCAGTCAGTCGTCGAGAAAGCCAGTTCACCGCATGCTAGCTCGAAGAGGGTGAGAGAGTGGTATCGAGTTTTTTTGCGTGGTAAGTGTATCCTGAATTTTGGACATAGGCCTGCCCGTGGGAACGGGAAGCAAGTGGAATCGCGATAAGCAGCGTGGCGTTTTTCATATCAACGGGATCAGATCGATGTACACCTCGAGAGTCACAGATGTGTGCGAGATGCGTGGCTGTATGAGGAGGAAGAAACTCGGGTACACGCCCGGTAAAACGAGCTACAAGGCGGTATGTCCCGATGTTCGGTGCCGGTGCTTATGACTTTTCGAAGGAGCGTTCGAGTGTCTCGTTTGAGGTACAGGTGTCCGCTATGGATGAGTTGATCGGAGAAGGAAAGGTACGTAACTACGGGCTGAGCAATGAAACAGCGTGGGGAGTGGCTCAGTTCGATGCCGTAGCACGCAGACTTGGTGCGGCGGCACCGGTCTCTGTCCAGAACAACTACAGTTTAATATATCGAGACTTTGAGGCTCATTTGGCTGAAGCATGTGCCCCATCGAACGCAAACATGCCTCTTCTTGCTTACAGTCCCTTAGCTGGTGGAATCCATGTGAACACGCAAGGTCGCTGGGACAGCCGTAATAAAGGCTACGAGTTTCTTATTGGACTTGACACGGACGCCCACATGCCAAGTTGGATGCCATCCGGGTGGAAGCAAAGCCCACCTCAAAAACTCCCGGGAATAATCAAAGCGGAACATAGCATCTCCGTCCTCAACGTAGTTTTCATTCAAAGGACGATACGCTTCTTCGAGTTGCTCGTCCAGAAGAGCGCACGCAAGTCTGCTACAGTATGGTATCTACAAAGATGAATTCCCTCACAAAGCGGAAACCTCGAAAAGTTAAAATTATACTTCCCCCTTCCAGAGACACCCCACCAAGCTATAGATACGCCTTACTCCAACGTCTGCCCCGTTCTCACGCCTGCGCCTTAATCGCTTCTTCCACATCGCCTTTGATTAGCTCCTTAAGCTCTGCGTACGCTTTGTCAAACTGATCGTTAACGATAACAGCATCGAATAATCCCTTCTCGTCCTTGGCTTGGATCTCCCTCATCGCATTCCCCGACCTCGTGACGATGGCCGCCTCCTCCTCTGTGCCCCTCCCCCTGAGCCTCTTCTCACCCCACCAAGCTATAGATACGCCTTACTCCAATTCTACGTCTGCCCCGTTCTCACGCCTGCGCCTTAATCGCTTCTTCCACATCGCCTTTGATTAGCTCCTTAAGCTCTGCGTACGCTTTGTCAAACTGATCGTTAACGATAACAGCATCGAATAATCCCTTCTCGTCCTTGGCTTGGATCTCCCTCATCGCATTCCCCGACCTCGTGACGGTGGCCGCCTCTTCCTCTGTGCCCCTCCCCCTGAGCCTCTTCTCGAGCTCCTCTACGCTTGGCGGCGCAATGAAAACGTACTTTGCCACAAGCTCATTCGCTCTCGCTGCGCGGCACCCTTGCACGTCGATTTCGAGTATGCAGATCTTGCCTTGCTCTCTCACGGTCTCCACGGCCGCGACGGACGTTCCGTAGTGGCGCCCGTGCACCTCGGCGTGCTCGATGAACTTGCCTTTCGCTACGTCGGACTCGATCTGTTCGGCTGTCGTGAAGTGGTAGTGCTTGCCGTTCTCTTCCCCGGGGCGCGGGGCGCGAGACGTGTGCGAGACGGAGAAGCCGAATAGGGTGGGGAATTCTTGACGCAGCTTCTCGATTAGAGTGCCTTTGCCGACGCCGGACGGGCCCTCGTACGGAGCTGTGCGTCATTACCAAAGATGAAAAACAGGCGTTAGTACGGTTCCCCACGCAAACAAAAGCACGGCTAGTACTACAAAAGCAGAGGAGCGAGGGACAACCTACTTTGCTTGGGTCCGTGAAACTTGACGTAGAACTCGCCGACGCGGTCCCCATCTGCCATCTGCATCTCGTGGTCTTGCCTGTCAATGTGCTGCACTTGTCGAAACGGCTCATACTTTGCCTCATACCCGTTAAGATCGCTGCGAGGGCAAGGAGCTCACCGTGTAAATGATTTTGCTGTCTTATGCGAGGGGTGGGGCCGGTGCGACAGCGAGGGCGTGGCTTGCGTGAGAGGGCGCAGAGAAAGACAGAAGCAGAGAAGGACGGGAGGAGATGCGAGGGCAGTGGTCATGGTGGATTAGTGAGGGGAAAGAAAGAGGAGGTTGGGGGATACCGGAGTAAACAACGGTGGACAGAAAAAGGCAGAGTTAATACCCTGTACTGTAGTGTGTATCCGACCGACCAAGCTTATCATACCTCAACAGATCCGACAAATTTAATAATTTTTCATCATTTAGCCGACACGAATTCTTCTGAAAGAATACTTCAAGACCGCCATATCGCACTTGAACGGCGGGGTTGTCAATGAAATACCTTGTAAATCACGAAGAAGCCATTTTCAATTTCGTACTACAAAGAAAAACTGCTTACAGTGAAGATTTCCAGGTTCTGCTTCACTTTTAGAGGTAGAACTTGTCTCCACAACAAACGATTTATGCTGATTGTGTCAAGGGCTATGTGGAGTACCCAGTAGTCAAATCAGAACTAAAAAACAAGCAAGGAGTTCGAAGAAAAATCCCTTTGTCCTCAAATTTTGTCCTCACGGTCGGATAGACACTAGCAGACCGCCACTTGTAATGTAATTATTTGGTGTGCAGAATCTAAACCGCCAGGCCTGGCGACCGCTGCGCACTGTTCCTTCAACAACATCCTACACTCTCACTTCTTCCAACACCATAATCCACACAAAAATATCGGACGACAGCACCACCGTTCCTCATATGTCAGGTGGAAGAAAGAGACGTCGTACGATGGGCACTACTTGGATGGACAACGTCCCTAACTTGCCAGACCTGGCAGCCCTGTTCCATGACGTTCATACACGACCAGGATGCGATCTCGATGGGGATGCAGATGCGGCCGCACTTATGGAAGCAGAAGAAACCCCAGCTCTCGAGCTTCCGGAAACTGGCGAAGCGGCTGATATTTTGGGAGTGTTGAATGGGCACGCTTCGTCGAACAATCAGACTGGAGATCAAGGTACTAGATCGAAGATAAAGGGCTCGGAACATCGAGAAACGGTTGTCGTCGAAGAAGGAATAGATCTTGTCGACTATGATGAAGGCCACTTCCCCGAACTTGGCGACTCGGAACACTTCGCTCCCGAGAGCGATCCAAACGGTGTTTTAGTGGGAAATGACAATATCATTATTCCAAGTATTTATCAAGAGAGCTGTGAGGGGATGGAGTGCCTTCCGAGTTTATCAAGTGACGATCCCGAAATGGGAAGCAGGCTGGACAGCCAGAAAGTTTTGCGAATATTTCTATCGTCTCGGAAGCTTTTCGAACCATGGTACAACCTTTTGGGCTTCGTAATAGTTTGCGGTAGCGTCCGCTATACGGTCAAACAGTATAACCTCCTGAGAGATATACTGTCTTGGGTTTCTCCTTCTATTAAGTTCCCATCTTATTCCACCGCACAGAGGACTCTCTTTCCGCATGCTTTGAAGTATCTTTTTCCCAAGAGTGACCTCAAGTACTTTGTCGTCCGACGAAAGAAGAAGGCATTCAACCGAACGTCATTGGTTGAAAATTTGGGGGGTAACGAGGAGACCGCATCGCAATATTCGAACGTGTCTAAAACTCCTGTTCGTATCGTTCCACCAAGTGAATGGGCGAAAGCGGACATCATGATGGCTCCGTTCTTCAACTCAATGTATCCGAAATCCAGTCGATGGCATGGTGGTGTGGCGGACGCAGAATGCATAGAAAGCTCGAAGCTGGTTGCAGAGCGGCAGATAATATCGGAAGCTACGAGAGCACTTTACGTCCACAATGGTTCATGTACTGTGCAGGCGTTCCCGGGTGCCGTGATTCGACTGGAACTGTCAGAACTGCTTCCATCACGTTTGTCACTTGACGTGCGCAATCTGGGCTATCGTGTTCATGAGAACGCAGAGAATAACTTTGTAATGAAGTGTATAATTTCAGCCGTGTGGTGCGTGGGAAGTGAGGGAAATGTTACAAGAAGCGCCAACATGGCGATGAAGGTTCTCCGTGGCGTGGAGAATTGCCTGGCCAGGCAGTTTTGTACAGCACCGCCATTGGAAAAGTATAATAGATCTGTGAGGCGTAGAGATGGAAGGATAGATTTTGAAGCAAGGGCTCGTTCTTCGAAGAAGGTGTTGCCTGGGGATATTTGTACCCTCCTTCGACCTACAGAAAGTGAAGCAGTGGCAACGTCGAGAATGTGTATGTTGGTTTCTAGGTTTTGGAAACACAAGGAAGGTCTCACCTCAGACACTTTGTTTTGGTTTCAAAACATGAGTACAAACGGGGCCGGTCAGCGTTTCAATGATGGTGGCGATGGAACTCCAGACGAACCCTTTCGTCTGCTCGGTACTCAACATTTGAAAGGGCTGCCTTTCCTCCTCCAAGAGCCCAAAATATCGGGACGCACCCGCAGCATTGACAGAAGAATGCAAAACAGCGGCCGCTTAATGGATGGAACAAAGTTCGTGGTCTATCGCGCTCTCCTATACTGCGATGACTTTTCCCCATTCTCTTCATTGTATCCGCAGGGTTCAGCAGGTGGATGCTACATGATCCCGATTGGACTACCACCGCGAAGTCGTAACACGCGATCGTCTGTCAGAATCATTGGATTAACCCCTCCAGGTGTATCAACGAACAATATACTGCTCTCAATCATTCCAGACTTGGTTAAGTGTACAACAGAAGGTGTGGAAGCACACACGCCTACCGGCGAGAGAGTAAGAATCTTTGTCGACGTGGTGGGTTTTGTGGCTGACTATCCAGCGGCCGCTGAAACATTGGATGTTATGGGACATACAGCAAATACGCCCTGCACTCTTTGTACATTTCGGAAGAACACCGGCGTCGGTGAGAGCGGATACGGCTATACAACAAAAGTCCATGCACACCGCACGGCGTCCTTGAGGTGCATGGAACGCCATGAAGCTCTTCGCAACAGCGAAATTGACAGTCGAGACACAAACCGGCTTGGTATGAAAGACAGCAACAAGGTTAGTGACGAAAGTTCTCCTCTTCTTGCATTGCAAAGGGAACTTGAGCGCGTACGCGTTTACATACCGTTAACAAGCGATGGAAAGCGTGTGGTGTCAGCACGTTTTGAGGCATATCGCTGCAACGTCGTCGCGCCTGACCATTTGCTGGCCGGTCTCGCGAAGAACGTTATCGAGGTAGGCTTCCACGTGATTAACCGACAAGGAAACGCGTCCGCGTTCAGGGCAAAAGCTGACATGGCAATATGTGGAGCCCTCCGAGACAATGGGTTGAAGAGGCAATCATCAGTTTTTAGTTCCAAGAATGAACTCAATTCCATGACTCTGTCAGGTGTGTTCTGTGCCCTTCTCGTGTGCGTTCCGGTTTTCTACCAACTGTTCCCGGGGATCCAGAGTGAAGAAATCACTGTTGTGTTGGATCTATTGACGCAATTGCAGGAATTGATTGCGTTGACGTACTGGTGGCCATCGGAAGAGGCGGATGGTGTCTCAGATTATTTGTATGTGACAAGTGATAATGGAGCTCAATACCATGCAGACTTGCTGGAAGGGCTGAGAAGTATGTGACTGAGGCAGACAAGTTTTGCGCAAATTATTGCCAAGGAGTGGGTAAAGGTCGCCCCAGCTTGGACAAGCCGAACCTGCACAGGTTAATCGAGTTGTACAACCACACAATTCCTGCCTTCGGGCATGTACGTCACTTTATGGAACTGGTGTTCGAGAATGCTCATCAACCTTTGAAGAGGTGCATAGTCCGGGGTAATCACCAAAAAGGACATTTGGCGGCCGTGGGTCATTGTTTGGGGAATGATTGGCAAGGGCGGTTGGCGTTTCTGTCCAGCACTATGACACAAACTTCGGATGCCGGACTGAAGATGGAATGCAGGAGAGGCCTTCGACGCTTGCTTCTCGGCGAAGCTTGCAACGAGTTGTCACAGGCTTCGGATGAATTGAAGGGATTCCTGAAGGACACAGTTGTTAGTATATCTGATTTATTTGTCAAACCGTTGATGGACGAGATGCGGTCGAATGGGAAAGTCAACCCCGCTTGGACGGGAGATTCCGTACGATGGGAGGGGAATTGTGAATAGGATGTCAATGAGCTGTCCAGCTGTTGCATATCAGAAACAGAAACGATAGATTCATCTGATCTTTTGTCGCAGCTTTTGTCACGGGCTACAAACATCCTGGAAAATCTCCGTCCAGAATTTGATACGTCAAAGATGTCGGAAGTCAAGTTGTTCTCGTCTGCTCGGCGCGTTCGCAGAAGCTACTTGAGTGCGTCCCCATGGACGTACTCGCATGACACGATTGAGCCGGGATGTGTCGTCCAGGTTATGTTACCGCGCGGAGGGACGAAGGGATTGCTTTTGCATGCAAATGGGGCGGTCGGATCGTCATTGAACCTGTTCGCTGTTGTTGGGGTCTTGCAGAGAGAGGACGAGAGTCCTCACGCGGCTGTCGTAAGATGCAGAGTGGATGATCGTAAAACTCTGAGGATATCCGCTGAACTGAACTCAGAGTCTATACAGGTGCTCTGTCTCACTGATGGCGTCCGTCGCGTGGCGCGGTACCACGCCTGCTCAGCAAACTCCTGTCACGTATCGAGGGACAACCCCATCAAACACTCTGCCAATGTTTTGGGTGGCGGGGCATTCTACTTTCAGACGAGGAGAAAAGGTTACCCTGCAAGAATGGCATGAAGGGAATAGGGACCTGGTGTTTCAGACGCTGGAAAACCTGATTATTCGCGGAGTGGCGTTTTCTACTGGAAAATTATCAGATTTCAGCACCCATCCCATCTGAATTGAAATTGGGCGGACTTCTGGTTACACGTCTCGCCGATCCCGTCAAGAGTTGGACACCTCGCTCTTCCTTGGCCAATCTACGGCTGACCGAAGGTATCTTTGGACACAAACAACCACGCAGTTCGTTTCGCGTATGAGGGCGCAAGATCGATGCCATAGGGTCACGGCGGGCCCGCTTGTGGTGTATGGGTGATCAGGATAGCGAGAGATCGCCAGTGCTATTGCTGGTGGATGGGGCTGCGAACGGTCGATCTACAGTTGATCGATCTCGATGTCGTCGTGATAGGAAACGCGCTGAAAGTAGGTTGATATGCACGCACGTGCGTTGCATTTTTATCCGCGTATGTCCGCACTATCTGACCATCTTCAAATTCTTGTGATGACATCGCCTTTGTCTGCGTGCGAACCTGACGGAATTAAAACCGTGTTTGTTTTGTGAAAGTGTTGGATGGATTGTAAGTTGTCGTTGACGCTTCGCGAATCAGTCCGGCCGGACAGGCGTGCTGCACACAGTATCTTACCTACTTCAGTTTACATCTGCGCTTGTCCCCACAACAGTTGGTCATCGGAACTTGAAGTCATGGTAAACTCAACTCCATCATGATTAGAAGTGACATGGCATCGGCGCCGGAAGTTGGGCAGTTCTTGTTGCGTGAAGGTGTTGGATGGATTGTAAGTTGTCGTTAACGCTTCGCGAATCAGTCCGGCCGGACACGCGTGCTGCACACAGTATCTTACCTACTTCAGTTTACATCTGCGCTTGTCCCCACAACAGTTGGTCATCGGAACTCGAAGTCATGGTAAACTCAACTCCGTCATGATTGGAAGTGTCACATGGCATCGGCGCCGGAAGTTGGGCAGTTCTTGTTGCGTGAAAGTGTTGGATGGATTGTAAGTTGTCGTTAACGATTTGCGAATCAGTCCGGCCGGACAGGCGTGCTGCACGCAGTATCTAACCTACTTCAGTTTACAAATGCGCTTGTCCCCACAACAGTTGGTCGTCGGAGCTTGAAGCGGCAAGGAGACTGTATATTGCGCTGCGTAGCGTATGTAGATAGGGAGCTAACATAGTGGTAAACCGACTACTGACTCTTGCTCGCAATTCACACTGCTCCCATCCTATATGACAACTGGTACCACGGGTGCGGTGCATTGACCCGATCCTACGTGTGCACATCGCCGACCAGAAACAAACGTTGGATCATTCCAGTCTGTTTGACAGTACCAAAACGCAATAAACTACTGCATGGCCATGCCCAGCGGTTAATCTGGGATGTTTTTGAGATGGATCAGCCCAGCACGTATGGCAGTACCGCCAAATATTACAATGAGGCACTGCCATGTCCAATTGTAAATCTGCGATTTTTTTCAGTTGGCCCAGCGACGGCAAGGTATTGGAAGAGTACCAATAGATTACGGCTTGCAGGGAATTCGGTGCAAAATCAGTATCAAAAATTTTGCACAAAAAATGTCTTGACTATCAATGGTACGGCCAAATCAAAAATTAAATTAATCGTAACGTTACGGGCCAGATTTACTTCGTAGTGCGGAGCAACGGCGCTCGGAGGTACGGCACCACCGGGCCCTCTCGTGGGGGCACCGGGCAGCCTGGCGGCCATGGTCCGTTCCATGTCACGAACACGCTGTCGCGTAGCGTTGAGCTCGGCGGAGAGGTGCGCGAACGCACCCAACTGCTCTGCTGACGGGGACGGTCGATCGTCGGGACGTGTCGTCGAGGTCGGCCGCGTGGGGCGACCTTGCCCGTGCAGTACGGCCTGTGCGAGGTGTGAGTCTTCGACGAGCACCAGTCGCGAGTGTAACTCGTCGACTAGTGCTCGGAGATTCTCCAAGGACTGGCTGACTCGATCGAACCTCCCTTCACGTAGGGAGCGGAGCTCGTCCATACATCGCGAGTAGACGGCGTCCGTCACGTCTATACGGAGTGAAGTACGGACTTCCTCGATGTAGTCAGCTATGCGATCGAACATCGCAGCCGCTTGTCCTTCGGGGGACTCGGGCGACGGTTCGCGGTCTCGGAGACCAGCGTCGCCGTCGCCGAACAGCGGTGATGGTGCGTGCATAGCGGCCGCCCTCGGATCCGCCGGTTCGGACCGGATCCAGGTGGCGTATTCTTGACTCATCTCAACGCATACGAACGCGGAGGAAAAAGAAAGTCTTCTCAGGGAGATCTCGGGGTCTTCTAGGTCGGGAGACCACTGTAGCATAAACACCCCCAGACGACTGGAGGTGTATGCGCAGTTCGACCTGTAGACCCCGGATCGGAGAAGAGGTGAAGCGAGCCAACCAGCTACGGAACCGGGCTCGGGCCCAGGTAGCGGTGGTAGAGCGGGAGCGAGCAGGGACGCGCGCACGCACGAGCGGATCGACGCCTCGACGCCCCGGAGCAGCACTGGGTGACGTACCAGTGCTGACGGGCGGAGGCGGTTCCGTGCTCGCTCGCGTGCTGCGCGTCCACTCCGGCTCGGCTCCGACTAAACGCGCGCAAAGAGCGCAAGCGACGTTTAGAATAAGCTGGGTGGACTGACCTTGGCGGTCGGTTGAGGACAAGCCCGTGCTTGTCCCCCTCCGCCGCCGTCGGTCCGCTCCATATTTAATATACAAAACACTCTATCATAACATTACAGTACCGAGGTACTGTAGTGGGCTACTGTAGTGCAGGTCGGCCTGCACTGTAATACTGTCAGCTATGTCGAGGCTGACAGTACACGTATCACCCGTGGTGCGTGCGCGCTTCGTTCGCGCGCTGTACACGTGTGCACGTGTATGTGCATGTCCCTTGTCCCCGTGGTGTACACGTGGACACGCGCGGTGGTACTGTAGAGCTCGACGCTCTACAGTAGCTGATCTAGTTCTTGATCTAATCTAATTTAAACCCCCAGGGGGTGTTATACTACAGACCGGAGAAAATGGATCTGTGGTGACGCAAAAGCAAAGGCAGTCATCGGACTCACGCTTTCTGAGGACTACTTGCTAATAGTAGGTTCGGAGGGGCAAGGGAAAGAAGGAGGGCAGGTTGATGTGTGTGAGTGAAGGAGTTGGTACCGAGGTTTACTTGGAGCCGTCTTTCCGCCATACTTATACACTTTGAGTGTTACACTATCCCATTACTTTGGCACCTGGTAAACCGTACTCACCATATGCGCGACCAAGCGCGGTCCTCTTCTGGCCCGTCCACACTGTTCTATTTCCACCTTACGAATTGACTATTGACTATCAGTGCACAACAGTTTCTACACATTTCGAGTGACTGTAAACCATGGCCCTATGCATGCAATCGTTTCACACCTTACTAATCTGCATCCAGACATGACAGAATATATTCTTGCACAATGAACAACTTGGCATCTCTCTATTTCCAACAACGCAAAGTCCTGTCATATCTCAGTCCCCATACATGCCCTTGTTTCGTACCTTACTAATTTCGGTACACACTGCCAGACAACTATCACGGATAGCAACAATGTGCATCCAGACTTCCTACACATCTCACGTGATATCCGATGTGAATCACACCAGTACTGTCATCAACTTGCATCCAACGGCGCACCATAACTAGAGCACAGTACAACGTCGCATGCTGACGAGAGTGTAGTACAACGGCGCATGCTGATGCAAGGGTCGCATACAGCGTGACGCGTACACTGAATACTCACGTAAGTACATGTCTCTTGTGAGAAATACTTGTTGTACTTTTAATTCACATGTACTGTGCTCGGACACGCGCCGGACCGTATGTAGGCGACGTGTACAAGTGTACGTACACGCAGCAACCTGGCGATGTGTACATGTGTACACCGCACACAAGTGTCCAGCGCCAAGGCCACACGTAATTACCCATTACAACCATGGTGAGCAACTTGAAACCCCCGAAATGATGTAATTAAAACGTATACCGATCATTCAAGATATATCACCAGCATGACTGCATATAAGTGGACAATAACAGACCAATAGAATTGCAGCATTCGAACCGACACCCAATAGATTTGCAGTATTGCCTGTGTAGCCCTATAACGGTTCGGGCCAAATGCAAATTTTCGGCATTTATGCAAATTTGCATAACCCTCCAAAAGTCCACTTTCGTCCCCAGAACCCCAAAATCTGAGACTTTACACGTGTCATATGGTGATATGGGGTGAGGGTTCGGACCGTCGAGTCATGTACACGTGTCACTCGATTTTGCACTTTCCAGATACCAGCATGTGGTCGCACATTTTCAATACCTCCCCTCGATCACATGCTTTCGGCAGCTTTGCAATCGGAAAGCCCAACCATGCCCACAAACTTTTCAAACAGCACGCGCCCAAGTGGTTTGGTCAGCATATCGGCTGGCATTTCTGTTGTCGGACAATGGTACAATGTGACCAGTTTTCGCTGCACCGCATCTCGAACAAAATGATACGTAATATCAATGTGCTTGTTCCGACGATTTGTAGATTCGTTCTGAGCAAACGCAATCGTACCAGCGTTGTCACATCCAACGCGAATTGTTGGATCCGAATTCGCACCAAGTACATCGGCATGGAAGCGTCGAAGCCACGCGGCCTCTTTGCATGCTTCACTGAGTGCGATGTATTCTGCCTCACAAGTAGACTTTGCAACTATTGTTTGTTTTCGGGAAGCCCAACTTATAGGCCCATCACAAAGCTTGAACACGTACCCACTCGTTGACTTTCGTGATTCAAGGCATCCACCCCAATCTGCGTCGCTATACCCATGAAGTTCCGTACCCAGATCATCTTTACCAAACACTATTCCAAGATGCTGGGACCCACGCAAGTATCTCAAAACACGTTTCACACCTGACCAGTGCGACTCGTGAGGGTTGGCACAGTGTTGAGATAACTTTCCAATGGCAAACGCAATATCGGGGCGGGTCCCGACCATTAGGAACATTAGACATCCAATGGCCTGACGATATGGTTCAAAGCATGGGTTGTCATCAGTGCCAGTTTCGGCCACTTGCATTGTGACATGTCGAGACTGTTCCATTGGAGTAACGCAAGGATTGCATGCCGACATTTTGAACCGTTTCAGTACTGCTTGGGCATACTTCGACTGTGTGACGGTCAGGACGTGTTTAGAACGGATACGGTCGATTTCTAGACCAATACATGTCTTCGCCTCGCCAAGGTCTTTCATATCGAATCGTTTGTTGAGTTCATTTTTCATCCATAATATGGCCTCCAAGTCACTTCCAGCTAGCAGCAGATCGTCCACGTACAACGCGATAATCATGATGACATTGCCTTGACGTCGAATGTAAAGACATGGGTCGCTGCGTGTAGTGTTGAAACCAAGTTCAGTGATCAGAAACTCATCGATCTTACTATGCCATTGGCGATGGGCTTGCTTAAGACCATAGATTGCTTTCAAAAGTCTACACACCGAATCAGGTTTGACTTTGTCGATGCATCCTTCAGGTTGCTCCATGTAGATTTCTTCGTGAAGGTCACCATTGAGGAAGGCAGTCACCACGTCCATCTGATGCAGCTCAAGGTCAAAGTGCGCAACCAGTGCCAGCAGCAGACGGATAGTTGTGAACTTGATGACAGGGGCGAAAGTTTCAGTGTAATCGATGCCTTCTACTTGTTGAAAGCCTCGTGCCACAAGACGTCCCTTTGCAGTTTCGACCAATTTTCCGGACTCGTCAGGAAGTTGCTTCACTCCGAAAACCCACCTGGACGTCAGGACGTTTGATGCTCGAGATCTTGGAACAAGTGTCCATGTTTTGTTTTTGTGTTGTGAAGCAAGTTCTTTGTCGATGCCCTTCTGCCAGAAGCGAGCTTTTGGAGAATCCATAGCTTGGTTGTACGAGTTTGGGATTTCGGTTATCACATGGGCGTGGCTAAGGAGTCCAGCAGTCACCAAAGCTGCTGCCCACCACGCCCCAGGCGTTTTGCGAACGCGAGTGGACCGACGGAGATTAGTTGGCGGATCAATCGTTTCTTCCTCAACTACGTGTTGCTCAACTGTTTCGGTGGTTTCGTCCTCCCCTGCAGTTGGGGAGGAGTTGGAGGATTCATCAGAGTGTTGTTGTTCATCCGGCGATGATGCTTCTGATGCCACTGCATCATTTTCTGCAACTTCCTCATCGATGTTCAAGTTGATTGTGTCATCATCAGTTGTAGCCTCCTCATTTGTATCCATCTGTGCACCAGATTGGCCTCCCGTGGACTCGTCAAAAGTAACATCTCTGGATACGATCACTTTGTGCAAATCACCATCCCACAACTTGTAAGCTTCCGTATTTTCAGCATACCCCAGAAACATTGCCTCCTCTGCACGGGCGTCAAGTTTCTGGATGTTGTGTTTTGGTAATGTATACCAACACTTGAACCGAAAACACGCAAATGACCAACATTTGGCACAGATTTCATCCATAAGTGGTATGGGTCATCTTGGGCGGAATGGCACGTGACGTGACTCGATTTCGAACGTACACTGCATTGGCAAGTGCTTCTGCCCAGAACCCCTTTGTAACTTTCTTGTGCGCTAGCATGGAGCGCACCAAGTTTACCAAAGTTCTGTTCAGTCGCTCGGCGACGCCATTTTGCTCCGGTGTGTACGCGGTCGTCATTTGATGCTGAGTACCATTTGCAATCAGAAAAGACTTAAACTCCGTAGACAGATACTCACTACCTTGATCGGTGCGAAGCACTTTGATCTTGCGACCAGTGTGTGTCTGAGCAAGTTGTGCAAACATTTTGTATCGTTCAAATGCTTCTGATTTATGGTGCATAGGGTACACTACTGACCAGTTTGAGTGATCATCTATGAAGGTAATGAAGTACTTGGCACCACCAATGGACTGCACCTCTAAGGGGCCACAAACATCAGAGTGAACTAAGTCTAGACAGAAGTATGCCCGCCTCGAGGACCGCTCTTTTGGGATCACAGATCGAGTGGCTTTGCCGTAGACGCACGCAGAACATTTTTCAGAGATGCAATCATTGTCAGTATTGTTGATTTTGTTAGCCTCATTACCAAGTAGTTTGACTCCACTTACCACATTGTCACGAATCATCGAAGCAATACCTTGAGAATGCACATGTGCAAAGCGCTCATGCCACGTTTGCAGGGTGGCAGCATGTGCAGATCCGATGTCACTGACGATGTCGAGAACGTAAAGTTCTCCAACCAATGTCGCAGTCGCCACTACAGTTGAGCCTCGTCTGACCATGCATTTTCCATTTTCGAACCCAACTTTTAGTCCAAGTTCAGTCATTCGACTGACAGAGAGCAGAGAGAACGCAAAGTCCGGAACGTGCAATACATCCGTCAACTTGCACGGTTCGATGCGGCCATTTACATTTAACTTCAAGTGAACGTCACCACGACCGGCAACCTTTGCACTAGCCTTGGTTCCCATCTGAACAGAGGCGGATTCAAGTGGCTCATACGTTGCAAACAAAGATCGGTCATATGTAATATGAGCTGTAAAACGTCTGTATTTCTGATTTTCTAAAATTTCCTATGCAGAGACCATGCAAGCCCATGCTCACAATTGGAGCGGTTATGATAACTTTTGCATGGGGATTTGCTTAGGCCTGGTCCTATGCAATACCAAACATGTTCCATGGAACCGTCCATGCACCAGTCTATGTCTGCATGGGGCAATGGTGGCCAAACCAATTCAGATATGTTCAATGCGAGCTCATGCAGGCATTGGTGTGCATGGGTGTTCATGGGCTCCGCATGGCGGATTCAATCCAAGTTTTAGTTTTGCCAAACATGTTCCATAGAACCGTCCATGCAACAGTATATGTCTGCATGGGGTAATGATGGCCAAACCAATTCAGATATGTTCAATGCGAGCTCATGCAGGCATTGGTGTGCATGGGTGTTCATGGGCTACGCATGGCGGATTCAATCCAAGTTTTAGTTTTGGCCCGAAAGTGCGATACAATCCGTTTTATCGATATCTGATCTGATGCTGCGCCGCAACCCTCAGTGCAGTCAGTATCTACAACCGCTATCCCAGCACCCTTGCCCTACATGGATTACTCGTCGGTCCCCCGTTGACAGTTCTTTAGAAGTCCCGTCGAAGAGTCATCATGACATGAAATTACTCAACATGATGTTGAGTAATTTCTGAGGACTACAGTAGTGAATGGTAATTTTGTTTAAACCCAGGCGCGTTTTGAGAGTGTTTGGAGTTCGTGCGGGATGAACCAACCCATAATTTCCGTTTTGTAGTGAAAAGGGGGTAGTCTACAGTACGAAGGAAGTCTCAGCTTGCGCACTGTTTCGAGAAGACTTGGTTGACGCACCTTTCGCAGCCGCATTGTCCGCAGACTTGTAAAATCGATCGTTGGGTCTTGAGCTGCTCCGCTCGCTGCTAAGTCCGTTTTCTTGATCCGTGTACTGCCCGAAGAACGTCTCAACGTTCGAATCTTCATGAGATTTGGCAGCGGGACACTGCCAGAAATTAAAATTGTGTAAATCTACAAATTATGTATTAATCTAAACATTATTTAAAATTCAACAAATTATTTATTTATTATCAGTATTCATGCAGAATTGAACTCGCGACCAAAAGAAAAGGGTAGCAGGGGAGTGGTACCGAAGCACACCACCCCTGCTGAAACCCCTTCTCCATCGCCCCGCCTTTGCGTGCGCACGACTACCGACCTTTCTGGCGGTGCCAGAAGTAAATTTCCAACCAATTTATATCCGACGATTACGTGCTACAGTATCGGCCCCCCTGTGCATCGGCCCCCCCTTGATTAGTGAAAATAAAGACAGAGTATAATGTTAGAGAAATAAATGAACTTTTCTGTATCGGCCCACCGCCCACCCTTGCAATTCAATAAAATTCCTCCCCTGCGCAATTTTACACGTGGCTGCTGATGGTAGGTTCAGCGGGGCAAGGGAAAGAAGGAGGGCAGGTTGATGTGTGTGAGTGAAGGAGTTGGTGCCGAGGTTTACTTGGAGCCGTCTTTCGGCGATACTTATACACTTTGAGTGTTACACTATCCCATTACTTTGGCACCTGGTAAACCGTACTCACCATATGCGCGACCAAGCGCGGTCCTCTTCTGGCCCGTCCACACTGTTCTATTTCCACCTTACGAATTGACTATTGACTATCCGTGCACAACAGTTTCTACACATTTCGAGTGACTGTAAACCATGGCCCTATGCATGCAATCGTTTCACACCTTACTAATCTGCATCCAGACATGACAGAATATATTCTTGCACAATGAACAACTTGGCATCTCTCTATTTCCAACAACGCAAAGTCCTGTCATATCTCAGTCCCCATACATGCCCTTGTTTCGTACCTTACTAATTTCGGTACACACTGCCAGACAACTATCACGGACAGCAACAATGTGCATCCAGACTTCCTACACATCTCACGTGATATCCGATGTGAATCACACCAGTACTGTCATCAACTTGCATCCAACGGCGCACCATAACGAGAGCACAGTACAACGTCGCATGCTGACGACAGTTTAATACAACGGCGCATGCTGATGCAAGGGTCGCATACAGCGTGACGCGTACACTAAATACTCACGTAAGTACATGTCTCTTGCGAGAAATACTTGTTGTACTTTTAATTCACATGTACTGTGCTCGGACACGCGCCGGACCGTATGTAGGCGACGTGTACAAGTGTACGTACACGCAGCAACCTGGCGATGTGTACATGTGTACACCGCACACAAGTGTCCAGCGCCAAGGCCACACGTAATTACCCATTACAACCATGGTGAGCAACTTGAAACCCCCGAAATGATGTAATTAAAACGTATACCGATCATTCAAGATATATCACCAGCATGCCTGCATATAAGTGGACAATAACAGACCAATAGAATTGCAGCATTCGAACCGACACCCAATAGATTTGCAGTATTGCCTATGTAGCCCTATAACGGTTCGGGCCAAATGCAAATTTTCGGCATTTATGCAAATTTGCATGACCCTCCAAAAGTCCACTTTCGTCCCCAGAACCCCAAAATCTGAGACTTTACACGTGTCATATGGTGATATGGGGTGAGGGTTCGGACCGTCGAGTCATGTACACGTGTCACTCGATTTTGCACTTTCCAGATACCAGCATGTGGTCGCACATTTTCAATACCTCCCCTCGATCACATGCTTTCGGCAGCTTTGCAATCGGAAAGCCCAACCATGCCCACAAACTTTTCAAACAGCACGCGCCCAAGTGGTTTGGTCAGCATATCGGCTGGCATTTCTGTTGTCGGACAATGGTACAATGTGACCAGTTTTCGCTGCACCGCATCTCGAACAAAATGATACGTAATATCAATGTGCTTGTTCCGACGATTTGTAGATTCGTTCTGAGCAAACGCAATCGTACCAGCGTTGTCACATCCAACGCGAATTGTTGGATCCGAATTCGCACCAAGTACATCGGCATGGAAGCGTCGAAGCCACGCGGCCTCTTTGCATGCTTCACTGAGTGCGATGTATTCTGCCTCACAAGTAGACTTTGCAACTACTGTTTGTTTTCGGGAAGCCCAACTTATAGGCCCATCACAAAGCTTGAACACGTACCCACTCGTTGACTTTCGTGATTCAAGGCATCCACCCCAATCTGCGTCGCTATACCCATGAAGTTCCGTACCCAGATCATCTTTACCAAACACTATTCCAAGATGCTGGGACCCACGCAAGTATCTCAAAACACGTTTCACACCTGACCAGTGCGACTCGTGAGGGTTGGCACAGTGTTGAGATAACTTTCCAATGGCAAACGCAATATCGGGGCGGGTCCCGACCATTAGGAACATTAGACATCCAATGGCCTGACGATATGGTTCAAAGCATGGGTTGTCATCAGTGCCAGTTTCGGCCACTTGCATTGTGACATGTCGAGACTGTTCCATTGGAGTAACGCAAGGATTGCATGCCGACATTTTGAACCGTTTCAGTACTGCTTGGGCATACTTCGACTGTGTGACGGTCAGGACGTGTTTAGAACGGATACGGTCGATTTCTAGACCAATACATGTCTTCGCCTCGCCAAGGTCTTTCATATCGAATCGTTTGTTGAGTTCATTTTTCATCCATAATATGGCCTCCAAGTCACTTCCAGCTAGCAGCAGATCGTCCACGTACAACGCGATAATCATGATGACATTGCCTTGACGTCGAATGTAAAGACATGGGTCGCTGCGTGTAGTGTTGAAACCAAGTTCAGTGATCAGAAACTCATCGATCTTACTATGCCATTGGCGATGGGCTTGCTTAAGACCATAGATTGCTTTCAAAAGTCTACACACCGAATCAGGTTTGACTTTGTCGATGCATCCTTCAGGTTGCTCCATGTAGATTTCTTCGTGAAGGTCACCATTGAGGAAGGCAGTCACCACGTCCATCTGATGCAGCTCAAGGTCAAAGTGCGCAACCAGTGCCAGCAGCAGACGGATAGTTGTGAACTTGATGACAGGGGCGAAAGTTTCAGTGTAATCGATGCCTTCTACTTGTTGAAAGCCTCGTGCCACAAGACGTCCCTTTGCAGTTTCGACCAATTTTCCGGACTCGTCAGGAAGTTGCTTCACTCCGAAAACCCACCTGGACGTCAGGACGTTTGATGCTCGAGATCTTGGAACAAGTGTCCATGTTTTGTTTTTGTGTTGTGAAGCAAGTTCTTTGTCGATGCCCTTCTGCCAGAAGCGAGCTTTTGAAGAATCCATAGCTTGCTTGTACGAGTTTGGGATTTCCGTTATCACATGGGCGTGGCTAAGGAGTCCAGCAGTCACCAAAGCTGCTGCCCACCACGCCCCAGGCGTTTTGCGAACGCGAGTGGACCGACGGAGATTAGTTGGCGGATCAATCGTTTCTTCCTCAACTACGTGTTGCTCAACTGTTTCGGTGGTTTCGTCCTCCCCTGGAGTTGGGGAGGAGTTGGAGGATTCATCAGAGTCTTGTTGTTCATTCGGAGATGATGCTTCTGATGCCACTGCATCATTTTCTGCAACTTCCTCATCGATGTTCAAGTTGATTGTGTCATCATCCGTTGAAGCCTCCTCGTTTGTATCCATCGGCTCACCAGATTTGCCTCCTGTGGACTCGTCAAAAGTAACATCTCTGGATACGATCACTTTGTGCAAATCACCATCCCACAACTTGTAAGCTTCCGTATTTTCAGCATACCCCAGAAACATTGCCTCCTTTGCACGGGCGTCAAGTTTCTGGATGTTGTGTTTTGGTAATGTATACCAACACTTTGAACCGAAAACACGCAAATGACCAACATTTGGCACAGATTTCATCCATAAGTGGTATGGGGTCATCTTGGGGGGAATGGCACGTGACGTGACTCGATTTCGAACGTACACTGCATTGGCAAGTGCTTCTGCCCAGAACCCCTTTGTAACTTTCTTGTGCGCTAGCATGGAGCGCACCAAGTTTACCAAAGTTCTGTTCAGTCGTTCGGCGACGCCATTTTGCTCCGGTGTGTACGCGGTCGTCATTTGATGCTGAGTACCATTTGCAATCAGAAAAGACTTAAACTCCGTGGACAGATACTCACCACCTCGATCGGTGCGAAGCACTTTGATCTTGCGACCAGTGTGAGTCTGAGCAAGTTGTGCAAACATTTTGTATCGTTCAAATGCTTCTGATTTATGGTGCATAGGGTACACTACTGACCAGTTTGAGTGATCATCTATGAAGGTAATGAAGTACTTGGCACCACCAATGGACGGCACCTCTAAGGGGCCACAAACATCAGAGTGAACTAAGTCTAGACAGAAGTATGCCCGCCTCGAGGACCGCTCTTTTGGGATCACAGATCGAGTGGCTTTGCCGTAGACGCACGCAGAACATTTTTCAGAGATGCAATCATTGTCAGTATTGTTGATTTTGTTAGCCTCATTACCAAGTAGTTTGACTCCACTTACCACATTGTCACGAATCATCGAAGCAATACCTTGAGAATGCACATGTGCAAAGCGCTCATGCCACGTTTGCAGGGTGGCAGCATGTGCAGATCCGATGTCACTGACGATGTCGAGAACGTAAAGTTCTCCAACCAATGTCGCAGTCGCCACTACAGTTGAGCCTCGTCTGACCATGCATTTTCCATTTTCGAACCCAACTTTTAGTCCAAGTTCAGTCATTCGACTGACAGAGAGCAGAGAGAACGCAAAGTCCGGAACGTGCAATACATCCGTCAACTTGCACGGTTCGATGCGGCCATTTACATTTAACTTCAAGTGAACGTCACCACGGCCGGCAACCTTTGCACTAGCCTTGGTTCCCATCTGAACAGAGGCGGATTCAAGTGGCTCATACGTTGCAAACAGAGATCGGTCATATGTAATATGAGCTGTACAAGCTGAATCTACGAGCCACGAAGGCAACATCTCCATATCGTTCGTGTGCGAAGCTTTCGACATCAGACATGTGAAGTCGACGCTGTTTACAACCATGTCGGGATCAGGTTTCTGTGTGACAAATGCAGATTGTTTCCGCTGAGACATACGCGGTTTATATCCGCTAGGAGGAGCCGGGCGACGCCCATTCAAATCCTTTCCCCAGCAGCGGGTTGCCGTATGGCCTGTATGACCGCAGTTCGTGCATTTGTAATCGTTTATGTCCCGATTGTTCGGGGCACGATTAACCAGAGCCGATGTCTGTGAGGAGCTAGACTTCATGTTTGCTCGTTGCTCTTCCTGCAGCAGACGACTTTTCACAAAGTCCAAACTGAATATCTTTTCCTCATTACCGAGAGCATCAAGTGCAACGATGAGAGCCTCGAAACGGGCAGGCAGACCGTTGAGCACTGCCATGGCCATCTCCTTGTCATCGATGTTTACGCTCATTGACTTGAGGATGGCTGCCAGCTGCTTGACACGATTGATGTATGCAAGCACCGTTTCACCGGAAAGCATCTTCACAGTGTAGAACTCACGACGTGCAGCTAGTTTGTTCAGCAAAGTGTGCCTCTCAAACACGTTGACAATAGCTTCCCACATCTCATGAGCAGTATCAACATCACGTACATGCTCAAGATGCTCATCTGATAGGGAGAGACCAATCAGGGCTTTAGCTTTACTGTCACCTCTGATCCACTTCTTACGCTCTTCCGCGCGTTCCTCACTTGGAACTCTTCCCTCAACGATGTATTGGTCAACATCACGTAGAGCAAGCAGAAGTTGTATTTTCTGCTTCCACACGTAGAAGTTGGAGTCCGTCAGTTTGTCGATTCTGATGGATCCTCCTCCTCCTTGATCTTCCATTTTAGTGCAAATAAACTTCAAGTATTCGAAAATCCGTTCGGGGATCCCAAGCCGTCAACCGATAGTCAACACAATGGCAAGCCCACCCGTTTAAGAAGTTCGATATGATTACTATGAAGTTGCACTAGGAGAAATTTGGGAACAGATATGTGAATTTATTTGGATGAAATCCCTAACTATTCTGTTCACAAACTACCTTTAAGTGTGCAGCACCGTTCTCGTGGCACTTCAGGTGCCCGTGAGACTCAAAGACGCGATTGCAAGGGATACAACGCGGAGTCTCCTTAGCGTTGGCAACTTGAATGCGATGAGACCTAGACTGAATGTGGTCGTAAAAGGCCTTCGCACTATTGCCACTAACGCCGCACACTTTACAATACCGCTTATACCGCGGGCACACCTTACGATTCCTCTTGCGCTCACGCTTAAACTCTTTATCCGCGAGAACAGCCGCTTTCCGAGAAGAAAGTCGATGCGTAGTTCTCTTTATTGGTGCGGGAACAGAGCGCGGAATACGAGGAATCCTATAAGGTGCGCAACTCGAGGACGGACCCGGAAGCGCGAGCCGAGGTGAAGGTTGATCCTCAGGCTCAAGCACCTCAACGGATACGACCTCCGATGTCCGAACCGTTCGACCGGTGACCAGCTTCCCAGGCGCAGAGCGCACCGGTACTAATTCCAGATCTAACACAACCCCGTAAAAACAGGTATTCACAATAAGGAATATGAAGATAATCGTCAGTAACAGATTTTGGAATTATTGCTCTTAAGAACCACCAAAACGTGCAAAGACAATCACTTAGATGTGTAGGAAATGGAAAGAAACTCAAAACTTACTTTGCATGAGAGAACGAAGAAAAACCAAATGCGAGATTGACGACGACGGCGGTAGCGGGAGCGGAAACGAAGACGAAGACCAAAGACAGAGACAGCAGCAAGAACCACAGCAAGAACAAAAGCCAAACCAAGAACGAAGACAACGAAGACAGCGGGGGCGATGACCAAAACCAATTCACACAATAGAGCAAGAACGACAGCAGCAGCGAAAACCAAAACCAAGAACGACGGCAAGAACGAGAGCGACAACGACAGCGAGAAGACCAGCGGAAAGAACGACGAGAAACGGCAGCGAAAACGACAGCGACAACGACGGCAGAAACAACGGAACGAGAACGACAGACTCATACAGTGAAACGACAGCGAGGGACTGGGCCCATAACCTAATGGTAGGTTCGGAGGGGCAAGGGAAAGAAGGAGGGCAGGTTGATGTGTGTGAGTGAAGGAGTTGGTGCCGAGGTTTACTTGGAGCCGTCTTTCGGCTATACTTATACACTTTGAGTGTTACACTATCCCATTACTTTGGCACCTCGTAAACCGTACTCACCATATGCGCGACCAAGCGCGGTCCTCTTCTGGCCCGTCCACACTGTTCTATTTCCACCTTACGAATTGACTATTGACTATCAGTGCACAACAATTTCTACACATTTCGAGTGACTGTAAACCATGGCCCTATGCATGCAATCGTTTCACACCTTACTAATCTGCATCCAGACATGACAGAATATATTCTTGCACAATGAACAACTTGGCATCTCTCTATTTCCAACAACGCAAAGTCCTGTCATATCTCAGTCCCCATACATGCCCTTGTTTCGTACCTTACTAATTTCGGTACACACTGCCACACAACTATCACCGATAGCAACAATGTGCATCCAGACTTTCTACACATCTCACGTGATATCCGATGTGAATCACACGAGTACTGTCATCAACTTGCATCCAACGGCGCACCATAACGAGAGCACAGTACAACGTCGCATGCTGACGACAGTTTAATACAACGGCGCATGCTGATGCAAGGGTCGCATACAGCGTGACGCGTACACTAAATACTCACGTAAGTACATGTCTCTTGCGAGAAATACTTGTTGTACTTTTAATTCACATGTACTGTGCTCGGACACGCGCCGGACCGTATGTAGGCGACGTGTACAAGTGTACGTACACGCAGCAACCTGGCGATGTGTACATGTGTACATCGCACACAAGTGTCCAGCGCCAAGGCCACAAGTAATTACCCATTACAACCATGGTGAACAACTTGAAACCCCCGAAATGATGTAATTAAAACGTATACCGATGATTCAAGATATATCACCAGCATGAGTGCATATAAGTGGACAATAACAGACCAATAGAATTGCAGCATTCGAACCGACACCCAATAGATTTGCAGTATTGCCTATGTAGCCCTATAACGGTTCGGGCCAAATGCAAATTTTCGGCATTTATGCAAATTTGCATGACCCTCCAAAAGTCCACTTTCGTCCCCAGAACCCCAAAATCTGAGAATTTACACGTGTCATGTCCTGATATGGGGTGAGGGTCCGGACCATCGAGTCATGTACACGTGTCGCTCGATTTTGCACTTTCCAGATAACAGCATGTGGTCGCACATGTTCAATACCTCCCCTCGATCACATGCTTTGGGCAGCTTTGCAATCGGAAAGCCCAACCATGCCCACGAACTTTTCAAACAGCACGCGACCAAGTGGTTTGGTCAGCATATCGGCTGGCATTTCTGTTGTCGGACAATGGTACAATGTGACCAGTTTTCGCTGCACCGCATCTCGAACAAAATGATACGTAATATCAATGTGCTTGTTCCGACGATTTGTAGATTCGTTCTGAGCAAACGCAATCGTACCAGCGTTGTCACATCCAACGCGAATTGTTGGATCCGAATTCGCACCAAGTACATCGGCATGGAAGCGTCGAAGCCACGCAGCCTCTTTGCATGCTTCACTGAGTGCGATGTATTCTGCCTCACAAGTAGACTTTGCAACTACTGTTTGTTTCCGGGAAGCCCAACTGATAGGCCCATCACAAAGCTTGAACACGTACCCACTCGTTGATTTCCGTGATTCAAGGCATCCACCCCAATCTGCGTCGCTATACCCATGAAGTTCCGTACCAAGATCATCTTTACCAAACACTATTCCAAGATGCTGGGACCCACGCAAGTATCTCAAAACACGTTTCACACCTGACCAGTGCGACTCGTGAGGGTCGGCACAGTGTTGAGATAACTTTCCAATGGCAAACGCAATATCGGGGCGGGTCCCGACCATTAGGAACATTAGACATCCAATGGCCTGACGATATGGTTCAAAGCATGGGCTGTCATCAGTGCCAGTTTCGGCCACTTGCATTGTGACATGTCGAGACTGTTCCATTGGAGTAACGCAAGGATTGCATGCCGACATTTTGAACCGTTTCAGTACTGCTTGGACATACTTCGACTGTGTGACGGTCAGGACGTGTTTAGAACGTATACGGTCGATTTCTAGACCAATACATGTCTTCGCCTCGCCAAGGTCTTTCATATCGAATCGTTTGTTGAGTTCATTTTTCATCCATAATATGGCATCCAAGTCACTTCCAGCTAGCAGCAGATCGTCCACGTACAACGCGATAATCATGATGACATTGCCTTGACGTCGAATGTAAAGACATGGGTCGCTGCGTGTAGTGTTGAAACCAAGTTCAGTGATCAGAAACTCATCGATCTTACTATGCCATTGGCGATGGGCTTGCTTAAGACCATAGATTGCTTTCAAAAGTTTACACACCGAATCAGGTTTGACTTTGTCGATGCATCCTTCAGGTTGCTCCATGTAGATTTCTTCTTGAAGGTCACCGTTGAGGAAGGCAGTCACCACGTCCATCTGATGCAGCTCAAGGTCAAAGTGCGCAACCAGTGCCAGCAGCAGACGGATAGTTGTGAACTTGATGACAGGGGCGAAAGTTTCAGTGTAATCGATGCCTTCTACTTGTTGAAAGCCTCGTGCCACAAGACGTCCCTTTGCAGTTTCGACCAATTTTCCGGACTCGTCAGGAAGTTGCTTCACTCCGAAAACCCACCTGGACGTCAGGACGTTGGATGCTTGAGATCTTGGAACAAGTGTCCATGTTTTGTTTTTGTGTTGTGAAGCAAGTTCTTTGTCGATACCCTTCTGCCAGAAGCGAGCTTTTGGAGAATCCATAGCTTGCTTGTACGAGTTTGGGATTTCCGTTATCACATGGGCGTGGCTAAGGAGTCCAGCAGTCACCAAAGCTGCTGCCCACCACGCCCCAGGCGTTTTGCGAACGCGAGTGGACCGACGGAGATTAGTTGGCGGATCAATAGTTTCTTCCTCAACTACGTGTTGCTCAACTGTTTCGGTGGTTTCGTCCTCCCCTGCAGTTGGGGAGGAGTTGGAGGATTCGTCAGAGTCTTGTTGTTCATCCGGCGATGATGCTTCTGATGACACAGCATCAATTTCTGCAACTTCCTCATCGATGTTCAAGTTGATTGTGTCATCATCAGTTGAAGCCTCCTCGTTTGTATCCATCGGTTCACCAGATTTGCCTCCCGTGGACTCGTCAAAAGTAACATCTCTGGATACGATCACTTTATGCAAATCACCATCCCACAACTTGTAAGCTTTCGTATTTTCAGCATACCCCAGAAACATTGCCTCCTTTGCACGGGCGTCAAGTTTTTGGATGTTGTGTTTTGGTAATGTATACCAACACTTTGAACCGAAAACACGCAAATGACCAAGATTTGGCACAGATTTCATCCATAAGTGGTATGGGGTCATCTTGGGGGGAATGGCACGTGACGTGACTCGATTTCGAACGTACACTGCATTGGCAAGTGCTTCTGCCCAGAACCCCTTTGTAACTTTCTTGTGCGCTAGCATGGAGCGCACCAAGTTTACCAAAGTTCTGTTCAGTCGTTCGGCGACGCCATTTTGCTCCGGTGTGTACGCGGTCGTCATTTGATGCTGAGTACCATTTGCAATCAGAAAAGACTTAAACTCCGTGGATAGATACTCACCACCTCGATCGGTGCGAAGCACTTTGATCTTGCGACCAGTGTGAGTCTGAGCAAGTTGTGCAAACATTTTGTATCGTTCAAATGCTTCTGATTTATGGTGCATAGGGTACACTACTGACCAGTTTGAGTGATCATCTATGAAGGTAATGAAGTACTTGGCACCACCAATGGACTGCACCTCTAAGGGGCCACAAACATCGGAGTGAACTAAGTCTAGACAGAAGTATGCCCGCCTCGAGGACCGCTCTTTTGGGATCACAGATCGAGTGGCTTTGCCGTAGACGCACGCAGAACATTTTTCAGAGATGCAATCATTGTCAGTATTGTTGATTTTGTTAGCCTCATTACCAAGTAGTTTGACTCCACTTACCACATTGTCACGAATCATCGAAGCAATACCTTGAGAATGCACATGTGCAAAGCGCTCATGCCACGTTTGCAGGGTGGCAGCATGTGCAGATCCGATGTCACTGACGATGTCGAGAACGTAAAGTTCTCCAACCAATGTCGCAGTCGCCACTACAGTTGAGCCTCGTCTGACCATGCATTTTCCATTTTCGAACCCAACTTTTAGTCCAAGTTCAGTCATTCGACTGACAGAGAGCAGAGAGAACGCAAAGTCCGGAACGTGCAATACATCCGTCAACTTGCACAGTTCGATGCGGCCATTCACATTTAACTTCAAGTGAACGTCACCACGGCCGGCAACCTTTGCACTAGCCTTGGTTCCCATCTGAACAGAGGCGGATTCAAGTGGCTCATACGTTGCAAACAGAGATCGGTCATATGTAATATGAGCTGTACAAGCTGAATCTACGAGCCACGAAGGCAACATCTCCATATCGTTCGTGTGCGAAGCTTTCGACATCAGACATGTGAAGTCGACGCTGTTTACAACCATGTCGGGATCAGGTTTCTGTGTGACAAATGCAGATTGTTTCCGCTGAGACATACGCGGTTTATATCCGCTAGGAGGAGCCGGGCGACGCCCATTCAAATCCTTTCCCCAGCAGCGGGTTGCCGTATGGCCTGTATGACCGCAGTTCGTGCATTTGTAATCGTTTATGTCCCGATTGTTCGGGGCACGATTAACCAGAGCCGATGTCTGTGAGGAGCTAGACTTCATGTTTGCTCGTTGCTCTTCCTGCAGCAGACGACTTTTCACAAAGTCCAAACTGAATATCTTTTCCTCATTACCGAGAGCATCAAGTGCAACGATGAGAGCCTCGAAACGGGCAGGCAGACCGTTGAGCACTGCCATGGCCATCTCCTTGTCATCGATGTTTACGCTCATTGACTTGAGTATGGCTGCCAGCTGCTTGACACGATTGATGTATGCAAGCACCTTTTCACCGGAAAGCATCTTCACAGTGTAGAACTCACGACGTGCAGCTAGTTTGTTCAGCAAAGTGTGGCTCTCAAACACGTTGACAATAGCTTCCCACATCTCATGAGCAGTATCAACATCACGTACATGCTCAAGATGCTCATCTGATAGGGAGAGACCAATCAGTGCTTTGGCTTTACTGTCACCTCTGATCCACTTCTTACGCTCTTCCGCGCGTTCCTCACTTGGAACTCTTCCCTCAACGATGTATTGGTCAACATCACGTAGAGCAAGCAGAAGTTGTATTTTCTGCTTCCACACGTAGAAGTTGGAGTCCGTCAGTTTGTCGATTCTGATGGATCCTCCTCCTCCTTGATCTTCCATTTTAGTGCAAATAAACTTCAAGTATTCGAAAATCCGTTCGGGGATCCCAAGCCGTTAACCGATAGTCAACACAATGGCAAGCCCACCCGTCTAAGAAATTCGATATGATTACTATGAAGTTGCACTAGGAGAAATTTGCGAACAGATATGTGAATTTATTTGGATGAAATCCCTAACTATTCTGTTCACAAACTACCTTTAAGTGTGCAGCACCGTTCTCGTGGCACTTCAGGTGCCCGTGAGACTCAAAGACGCGATTGCAAGGGATACAACGCGGAGTCTCCTTAGCGTTGGCAACCTGAATGCGATGAGACCTAGACTGAATGTGGTCGTAAAAGGCCTTCGCACTATTGCCACTAACGCCGCACACTTTACAATACCGCTTATACCGCGGGCACACCTTACGATTCCTCTTGCGCTCACGCTTAAACTGTTTATCCGCGAGAACAGCCGCTTTCCGAGCAGAAAGTCGATGCGTAGTTCTCTTTATTGGTGCGGGAACAGAGCGCGGAATACGAGGAATCCTATAAGGTGCGCAACTCGAGGACGGACCCGGAAGCGCGAGCCGAGGTGAAGGTTGATCCTCAGGCTCAAGCACCTCAACGGATACGACCTCCGATGTCCGAACCGTTCGACCGGTGACCAGCTTCCCAGGCGCAGAGCGCACCGGTACTAATTCCAGATCTAACACAACCCCGTAAAAACAGGTATTCACAATAAGGAATATGAAGATAATCGTCAGTAACAGATTTTGGAATTATTGCTCTTAAGAACCACCAAAACGTGCAAAGACAATCACTTAGATGTGTAGGAAATGGAAAGAAACTCAAAACTTACTTTGCATGAGAGAACGAAGAAAAACCAAATGCGAGATTGACGACGACGGCGGTAGCGGGAGCGGAAACGAAGACGAAGACCAAAGACAGAGACAGCAGCAAGAACCACAGCAAGAACGAAAGCCAAACCAAGAACGAAGACAACGAAGACAGCGGGGGCGATGACCAAAACCAATTCACACAAGAGACCAAGAACGACAGCAGCAGCGAAAACCAAAACCAAGAACGACGGCAAGAACGAGAGCGACAACGACAGCGAGAAGACCAGCGGAAAGAACGAAGAGAAACGGCAGCGAAAACGACAGCGACAACGACGGCAGAAACAACGGAACGAGAACGACAGACTCATGCAGTGAAACGACAGCGAGGGACTGGGCCCATAACCTGATGGTAGGTTCAGCGGGGCAAGGGAAAGAAGGAGGGCAGGTTGATGTGTGTGAGTGAAGGAGTTGGTGCCGAGGTTTACTTGGAGCCGTCTTTCGGCGATACTTATACACTTTGAGTGTTACACTATCCCATTACTTTGGCACCTGGTAAACCGTACTCACCATATGCGCGACCAAGCGCGGTCCTCTTCTGGCCCGTCCACACTGTTCTATTTCCACCTTACGAATTGACTATTGACTATCCGTGCACAACAGTTTCTACACATTTTGAGTGACTGTAAACCATGGCCCTATGCATGCAATCGTTTCACACCTTACTAATCTGCATCCAGACATGACAGAATATATTCTTGCACAATGAGCAACTTGGCATCTCTCTATTTCCAACAACGCAAAGTCCTGTCATATCTCAGTCCCCATACATGCCCTTGTTTCGTACCTTACTAATTTCGGTACACACTGCCAGACAACTATCACGGACAGCAACAATGTGCATCCAGACTTCCTACACATCTCACGTGATATCCGATGTGAATCACACCAGTACCGTCATCAACTTGCATCCAACGGCGCACCATAACGAGAGCACAGTACAACGTCGCATGCTGACGACAGTTTAATACAACGGCGCATGCTGATGCAAGGGTCGCATACAGCGTGACGCGTACACTAAATACTCACGTAAGTACATGTCTCTTGCGAGAAATACTTGTTGTACTTTTAATTCACATGTACTGTGCTCGGACACGCGCCGGACCGTATGTAGGCGACGTGTACAAGTGTACGTACACGCAGCAACCTGGCGATGTGTACATGTGTACACCGCACACAAGTGTCCAGCGCCAAGGCCACACGTAATTACCCATTACAACCATGGTGAGCAACTTGAAACCCCCGAAATGATGTAATTAAAACGTATACCGATCATTCAAGATATATCACCAGCATGCCTGCATATAAGTGGACAATAACAGACCAATAGAATTGCAGCATTCGAACCGACACCCAATAGATTTGCAGTATTGCCTATGTAGCCCTATAACGGTTCGGGCCAAATGCAAATTTTCGGCATTTATGCAAATTTGCATGACCCTCCAAAAGTCCACTTTCGTCCCCAGAACCCCAAAATCTGAGACTTTACACGTGTCATATGGTGATATGGGGTGAGGGTCCGGACCGTCGAGTCATGTACACGTGTTGCTCGATTTTGCACTTTCCAGATACCAGCATGTGGTCGCACATTTTCAATAGCTGCAGTCGAGGCATTGCCCGCCCCAGCATTTAATATCCGACGCTCCTCTGCCATCAGGGGGCACTGCAACTCCTGCAGCCCAGCCTCCTCCCTCTTCGTAACCTCCTGTTCCGCTTTCCACCACTTCCGGACGTCAGCTCGCGCTGCAGAAGCGTCTCCACCCGCACGGCGACAGCTGCGCCCAAGACTCCGTCGTCCGCGCAGACGTGCCACACGCCCGCGGTGCGCCTGCCCCACACGCGCGCCGCTGCCGTCGCGCCGGCAAAGTTGATCGCGGAGAAGAGGCTGGCTCGTGCACAAAGAGCAGGAGAGCTGATAGGACAGCCGATCTGCACCGCCAGATCGCGCGCTCATCCCTCACGTCGTCATCGAGACGCACGCCGAGTTGGTGGCGCGCAACGCCGTCGACCTCTTGTCTCCGCCGACCCTTCCGCGCTCCATGAGCCCTTCGTACAGCTGCCTCTCGTCCAGCTCGCCCTCCATCCCGTACCTGCTCTTCGCCGACACGTTCTCCATCCGCAAGTACCTCCCGATCCAGCGCATTAGCTCCCCAGCGTCATACAGGTTGATCACCTCGTCGTACCGCCGATAAATCCCCCGCATCCTCTCAGTGTCACTCTGCCCTGTTCCCGTCGTAAAATTGGTGCAGGTTGCACCTGAGCAACTTTCCCACGAACGTCCGATAGCTCTACCGATAATTCACCCCGAAATGCTTCCCCTTCAACATCCGATTGAAAAGAAACATGCTTCCCCACCGCATCGCGTAGCCCACCTCGCCAGTTGCGTAACAGCGATTTTAACATTGCCACCCCCACAATATTATCAATCTTATCCTCGAAAACAGGCATCCGTCAGTAGTGAGACTCAAAATCTTATTCCAGCAGCTCAGTCAAAGTGCTGGTAACCGTAAAAGCTGTTGTAATTCTACGACCACATGCTGATATGCATGACACACGACGACAGGTATGACACGTGTAAAAGAAAAAACACTCCACGTGACGAGCTGAGCAAGTTTGGTTTTCGACGTGTACACGTGTGAAATATGTGCACGGTTGCGGTGTACTGTACAATCTGAGCATGTTGTATTTTCTCCGCCCGACACGTGTATGACCTGGACACATGTCCTCATTACACTGTCGGACGTGTACAGTACGCCTGTAGTCTTGCAGACAAAGTGTAGAACCTTGGTGGCGGGTGCCTGGCACGTGCCAAATGTTTACAGCGTCCATGGAGTGCAGCACGGGTACAGCAGGACACAAAGATACCGTTGCGCGAGTTTTGAATTCGTAAGGCAAAATGTGCACTGTTGTAATTGACAGTGGACAGGACCTCACGAGAGATTCAGATTCATAAGGCAACGTGTGCGCTGTAAACAGTCCTTGCAGGATTGATTTGAATTCGTAAGGCAACGTGTGAGCTGTGAACGTGCCTTACGAATTTGTGCCACGCTGGATTTGGAATAGTAAGGGAATTTGTGCTTTGCTGTGCTTTGTTGTACTGCCTTACTAATTTCTCCGTCATGACAGTGCTAATTCGTAAGGCGGTTTTCTGTTCTGTTTGTTGGGCCATCGCCAGTTTGGCTGAGTAGCAAGACGGGCACATGTGTTAGAGCCAATACATTTGTAGTATGTGTGTCGTAGTGTTTGGTAGTAGAGTTCTAGAAGATTGCAGAAGTGTATAAGTAGTGCCAGAAGTTGGCGACTCAAAGTAAATCGGTACCCAATCCTTCAACTTCACCTCATCAACCGTCCTCCGATTTCCCTTTGCCCTGCTGACCTACCATTAAAAGCAACGGCGTCAGCTCTGGGACGCATGAGATTTCGGACATCGGTCTCGTCCAAGTCGAGCACGTCGTGAATAATCTGAGACTCGTAATTCTCCATACCGCCTGAGCCACTAGCGCCCGCAACAACGCAGAGCCACTCCGTTGTTCCGTCTTTTTCAATCGCCATGGTATACAGCCATGCCGCCTGCTCTATGTTACGGCCCACCCCGTCCGCCCCGTGCTGCATCAGCGTGCCAAGATGCATCATACCGTCTTCCTCAATCGCATCCTCAAGCAGCTTCGCAGCCCGCGCAGCGTTCTGCAACCCCATCTCCTCCATCTGTCAGGAGGAGAGCCAGATTCAACTTAGTGTTACCGCTGCGCACGCTCGTACAGCTCCAGAGCGCGGACCTCGTCCATTTCCACTCCTTCCGTGCCGTGATGTAGCAGCAGACCAAGATTGTCCCATGCATGCACATCGTCCCTCCTGTCAATCGCAAGCTCGTACAGCTCTGAGGCGCGAACCCCGTTCTTCACGACCCCCCCGCGCCGTCCTGCAGTAGGAGGCCGAGATGCACCATCTCCCATTCGTACAGCGTTAACCACGTTCGTCTCGACTCCCTCAGTGCCCTTGTGAAGGAAGAGACTGAGATTGACCATCGAAGCGACATCATTACCCTTCTCGATCGCACGCTCGAACTTGTCTATGCCGTGTTTCTCTCGAATCCCTCCACATCATATACCAGCAGCGTGCTGAAATTGAATATAGAATGGACATGATCTTGTTCCTCAATCGCCCTCCTCTATAGTTTGACAGCCCGCGCTCCATCCTTCCCAACTCCGTCGTTCCCATCCCTCATTACGTTGCCAAGCTTGTATATCGCGTCGACACACAGGTCTACTTCGATCGCACGTTCGTACAACTACACGGCGCAAGCCGCGTTCCTATCGACCCCCTCTGCGCTCTTCTACAACAGCAAGCCGAGAGCGACCATCGCGCTGACGTCATTCTTGTCGATCGCGTTTTCGTACAACTATGCAGCACGGACTGCATTCATGTCGACCCCGTCTGCCCCCTTCTCCAGTGGTGTGCCGAGGCTCACCATCGCGGCGATATGACCGTGATCCCCAATCGCACGTAGGTTCTCAGTTCGATCCCTCTCTCCATCTACTTTTTGATGCGTACTTATCTCTCTGCTTAACCGCAGTGTTGGAACACCTCCCGTCGACTTCCCCAATGAAATTGAACTCAAGAACCTCCTGAAGTTGGCTTGACCCTTTTCTTCCGACTGCTGTGAAGTTTGATAAGAAGATCTTCTCTGTAGCTCGTGCCACGTTTGATCATCTTAACGTAGTATTTCATTCGTTCACGGAACTGAACGTTTTCATCGTGCTTCTTCTTTGGTCAACGTAGTCAAGTTCTATGGCTGTACGACGATGAGCTGCCAGAAAAGGCTCGAATCGATCATTCTTGGGAGTACCTTGACACTTGTGTGTACTGAGTAGCTGTGGCAATGGAAGGCGTGTCGGCATTAGGGAACATCGGAGCGTCGAGCATGGTGATATATGAGCAGTGGCGCGCTCGGGTGTGGGAAACGAAAGAGGTGTCCGACCCCGACTACCTGCCAACCGAAAACGTCAACCTGTTTTTCGATATATGTTACAAACAATTACGACATGCTGGATTTTTTGAAATCATCCGCCTGCACTGTTGCACAATCGTGCCTGTAGCCGCTAGCATTCCCACGCACAGAGAGCGACCTTCAACAATACTTTGAGCTTCGGTGGCGATTTTTTTACGATTCGCGATGTGGGCAAGCTGGGCACCATGCTCATCTGCTTCGTCCAGGTCATGCTGTGCGGCTTCGACGTCGTCTAAGGTATGAGAAGACACCGTCACTGCCCTCGTCTGCTGTTCGTTCTTAGAGTGCGGGATGTGGGGCGCGGTGCAATTTACGTTGAACATGCTAGCGCAAGAAATGCTTGGTTGTTCGGGGGAGGCACAGACGGACGGATCGCCGGGAATTCATTGTTGTGTACTATTCGAACCTTTTTGGTATAGCACTAGTATTTACGTTCTATTACAAGCCTCCAGGTTTGAGTACTACCCCTCGCCGTCGAAACGTATCGGATCAAACTGGGAAGACGTGAGCTCGCTAACGCCCACAAAGCCATCGCACACATCTCCGATCCAATCGCAGACATATTTCTTGAATGCTGAAGGTCTGAGAACGACGCGGTCGCAGTCCTTGCCCTCCTTTATCGAATACGAGCAGACGTACGAAAAGGTTATCTCCCTCGTATCGTTTGCATGCTCAAAAGTCTCCCCGCTGGCATCAGAGATCAGAGTCTTCTCCAGCTCTTCTGGAGCAACCCTTTCAACTATTTCGCGCAACGTTTCGTGAATACCCAGCGTTGCTTTCGGTAACAAATGTGAAAGCACGTCAGTGAACATGGCGTGCGAAACTCCACCTTTGCTCAGAACCTTCAGCAACGCCGAGTGTATATCGCTCTCCTCTGCACCATCGTCGGATAATTTTGTCGCAATGCCCAGCGCTGTCCTCGCCAGTGCCACCTGCATTACGCAGCGCGTCGCGATCCAGGCATCGAGGCGGGCGAGCGTCAAAATTTATGCTACACCAGCCCTGAGGCGCTCCTTTCCCAATCGTAGTCCAGCCCACTCCTTGTAAATATCCCGAGCGGTGTCAAAAACGAAAAAGATGTCAACGCCACTCTCTCCAATATTATCGCTCTCTGAATGCCCAGGCGGCACCACTGTACGCCAGTGGTCTAGGCTACCAGAGGTAATACAGTCAATACATGCTCGCATAATTTTGTCGATCCCGCCGCTGTCATCATCTGCAAACGCAATTCCCATCATTTTCACGTCTTCGCCAGCAGCATTGTTCAGAGCATGAATGATGTAGTCGACTGAGGCACTCTTCAGCTTGTTTTGAACCGGAATACAACTGACGTCCCACACCTTGGCCACCCTGGTCCAAACCGTTCGCTTGAGGCTGGACATATATGACGACGCCTTGTCAGCCACCTCCGCAGAGAGCTTAGATGCCCCTTGAATGCCATTGAAGATGCATGCGCCCGAAATCTCCTCCTTGGATGCTGCTCTAAGAGCACTGGTAAGCGATCCGCTTTCGAGAGCCATCTTGTATGCAGTGCGAGCCAGAATGGTAGGAGACAATTGCGGCGGTAGAAGTGCGCCGTTTGTAATGCCTAGCTTCGCCACATCGAATGGTGGTACCGCCGCTCGAGTGCCGCCTCCCAGCCGTCCGATCCCATCGCCTTCAGCGATCTTCAGAGGCGAGGGAACCCATCGATAGTCTGCAATTCTTGGCGACTGCTCCATCGGAGTAAAGTTGCGCATGCAACGACGCGCAATGTCATCAGAGGCATATTTCATCACCACGACAACGTCGCGTTGAAGCGGGGTGATTGTGTCAAGGAATGGCTCGTCCTTTTGACGCTTCTTCTTGGTCGCAATGACTGCGCGCTTGGCAGCGGCGGCAGCCTGGCGTCCTCCACGAGATGAACCTGCAACCAGAACCTCCAGCGCAGCCTTGGCATGCGAGAGCTCCATCACCTGCGCATTCAGCCGAGCAACCTCGATCATTAACGAATTGATCTTGTCACCTTGTAGCTTTTTCACTTCTTGCATTTTCTGCATATAAATGTGTGGCTCATCAGCCCTGGCTCTCTCACGGTTGAGCAGTGATGCGATCTGCCGCTGCAGTACAGCTGCGTCGACACCCGCGGCCGTGTCGCCAGTCGACGCTCCGGCGACAACAGCGGGGGGCGAAGAACTTCGGTCCGGGGGAAGGACATCTGTAGCGCGACTGAGGTTGGGGACCGTAGAATGCGAGTGTAGTACCACGTTGGTGGCCAGAGGCCCGATTTCACTGTCTAGCCGCGTCGGGATCGCCGCGCTCAAGTCGAGAGCGCCAGCATCTCCCTCCCTGCTCTCGGGCTCATGGCTTGAGATTCCGTGGCTTCCGCGGTTGGCTCTTTTCCTTTTACGAGCCACTGAGGGAAGTCCGCAATCAGCCACGGTTCTGGTCTCGGAAGCGAGGCCACGCCGCAATCGCTTGCTTCTGTGGACCGGTGACTCCGGTTCCTCATCCAGCCTCCCCCACCGGTGGCCCACAGTCATCAGGCAGGCCGAAACAGTGGTGCGCCGACGGACCTGAGGTTCAGACCTCAGGAGAATTGGTGAAGCTGCGTACGTACTCGTCCTCGCCAGACTACTCCACCGCAGAAAATTGCGCCTGCCTGAGGCACTAACTCAAGCTTTACGCCGGCAGTAAATTTTTGCTGGAGTAAATTGCTCGTGACCGTTACAGAATTATGTGGCGATAGTTTAATTGCGAAACATTATAGTCAAATTTACGCTAGTAAAGTTGAAAGTTTTATTTGAAGCCCTTCTGTAGTCGACGACCATTGCCGCACGCGACGAGCGCGTCGGCACGTCAGAGGAAGGCGAAATAAGCCTACAAAGAGCTGCGCGACGGCGCTGAGTGAATGCGATCCAAGTTCGCCCGGTTCACATGCGGGATAGAGACAACAACTTTTTCAGCCCTTCCAATTTTTCCTGCAAGTCTATCGGGTGGCGTCCAGGCGCGACGTGTGGGTCGAGAAAGACGGGAGAAATACATGCGGCGCTGATCTAGAGGAATTGAGGGCGTGTGTATACTGGTAGCATTTCGCATCTGGCACGAGTGATAGTACTGTACCAAGCAACAGTAGGATGAGTGTGGAACGGGGGGGTTTCGGGGTTTGTCGCTGCGATTGGGGAGACCAGACATGGTGCGTTTCAGGAGGGGGAGAGAGAGGAGGGGTGCGCGGGGGCCATGGTTTGCTGGCGCTGAGTAAGACCAAAGAAGGAGGGAGGCGATGCGGGAATCGGGAATGGTTTGTTGAGGCTTCTGTGGATGTGCCGCGGAGCGATGTTGACCGAGCTTCTACAAGTGGTACAGTTGTTATTGCGTAGAACGTCACAGCGAGAAAGGCAATGCGATAGGGAATGGGATTGTGTGTGCAGTTTGAGGACAGTTGGGCAAATGTTTATGGCTGCTCACGTGTACGCAGGTGCATGTGTGTATGATTTTTGCAACTGCCAGGCATTTTGCTTTCTGAAGAATCTTGCATCCTGATTACATCAGCTCTCTTGAGCGGGGAGGCATGAAAACACTTTATCACGATCGACATTGTGGGACGCTCTTTGTCTCGATTGACTCAGTCAGTGTCTTTTCAAGATTTTGACGAGCGGTCCGTATTCTCAGAGTTGTCCCAGCGGTTCCCATTGCAGTGCTAAGGCTGCGATTAAGTAGAAGGAGCATTACGGGTCGTGAGGTCTGTGATCATGCTGGTCTGCAGTGGAGTACCTCATCTTACGCATTGGCTGCTTAAATCGGTTGATGTAGAATCGATGCGTCTCCCATCCACTGCGGATGAGGGATGATTGCGACCTCGTGCCTCCCAACTCATCATCGCAACGAACGACGTGAAGCAAGCCGCGGATTGAGCCGACATATTGCACATCAATGTAAGCGAGATTTGTCATTTCCGTAGACGTTTCAGCTTCGCAAGCAGGTGCTCCTGGAGAAACAGTTTCATCTTCTCCCTGTTGTAATTCTACGACCACATGCTGATATGCATGACACACGACGACAGGTATGACACGTGTAAAAGCAAAAACACTCCACGTGACGAGCTGAGCAAGTTTGATTTTCAACGTGTACACGTGTGATTTCTGTACACGGTTGCACTCTACAGTACTTCAGGAGCACGTTTGGTTTTCGACGTGTACACGTGTGAAATATGTGCACGGTTGCGGTGTACTGTACAATCTGAGCATGTTTCATTTTCTCCGCCCGACACGTGTATGACCTGGACACATGTCCTCATTACACTGTCGGACGTGTACAGTACGCCTGTAGTCTTGCAGACAAAGTGTAGAACCTTGGTGGCGGGTGCCTGGCACGTGCCAAATGTTTACAGCGTCCATGGAGTGCAGCACGGGTACAGCAGGACACAAAGATACCGTTGCGCGAGTTTTGAATTCGTAAGGCAAAATGTGCACTGTTGTAATTGACAGTGGACAGGACCTCACGAGAGATTCAGATTCATAAGGCAACGTGTGCGCTGTAAACAGTCCTTGCAGGATTGATTTGAATTCGTAAGGCAACGTGTGAGCTGTGAACGTGCCTTACGAATTTGTGCCACGCTGGATTTGGAATAGTAAGGGAATTTGTGCTTTGCTGTGCTTTGTTGTACTGCCTTACTAATTTCTCCGTCATGACAGTGCTAATTCGTAAGGCGGTTTTCTGTTCTGTTTGTTGGGCCATCGCCAGTTTGGCTGAGTAGCAAGACGGGCACATGTGTTAGAGCCAATACATTTGTAGTATGTGTGTCGTAGTGTTTGGTAGTAGAGTTCTAGAAGATTGCAGAAGTGTATAAGTAGTGCCAGAAGTTGGCGACTCAAAGTAAATCGGTACCCAATCCTTCAACTTAACCTCATCAACCGTCCTCCGATTTCCCTTTGCCCCGCTGACCTACCATTACTCCCCTCACAGCCCAACGAAGTTTCACGCAGTTCAAGGCGCGGTCAACGGCATCGATTTCGTCCCCGTGAACACGATCGTAGTACCGAATGAAACAAATCTCGATGTCATCTCTCTTCACAGATGCCTCAGCCAGGAGGTGACCCCGTCGCGGGATTTTGATAGCGATAAAAGCCAGTACTTTCGCAATGTAGACCTTTCGAGGCACAATTCCGCCAGTGCCTCCCGGCGGATCGTCGCCACTCTCCTCAATCATGACATTATCCTGTCTCGCTACTTTGCTGCTGTAGTAGCTGTGTGACGAGACGGCACGCTGCATCTCTCTGTCTCCATTGTCCATAGTTAAAATCTCAAAGTCGCGAGCGCCGTTCTCAGGCGCCTTATTGAAAATGTGCGACCACATGCTGTTATCTGAAAAGGTCAAAATCGAGTGACACGTGTACATGACTGCACGGTCCGGGCGCTCTTACCCATATCACGACATGACACGTGTAAAATCCCAGATTTTGGGGTTCCGGGGACGAAAGTGGCCTCTCGGAGGGTCATGCAAATTTGCATAGTTTTGCCAAGTGGAACCTTGGCCCGTAGCACTATAGACTACACAGGAAATACTGCAATTCTATTGGCCCTCAGGTCTAATGCTGCAAATCTATTGGTCGAGCGTTGTCCACGTGTGCGTCATTGGCCTTGTGATGTACTTTAAATGGCCTGTATATGCCATAATTACGTTGTTTTGGGGGTTTCAAGTGGTTTGCCATGGTTGTAATGGGTAATTGCATGGGGCTCCCGGGCGGGACACATGTATGCCGTGTACACATGTACACGTCGCCAGGTGGATTCGTGTACGTACACATGTACACGCACGCATCCAGGTGTATGCACATTGTTGGAAATCTTCGACCACATGCTAAGCTCCAAGCCTGACAGATATTACACGTGTACGTCGACGAAACCTAAAATGCTTGCAAGAGCATTCTCAGGATGTTTGGTCTTCAAGGTGGACACGTGTCATATTTGTACACAGTTGCACTTTCGTATCATTTCCGAGCATGTTTCAATTTTGGTGTTGACACGTGTAAGTTATGTACCTCGTGGCACTCTACAGTACATTCTGAACATGTTTCATTTTTCTCGATTTGACACGTGTGTGACACGTATGACGTATGTGCCACAGTGGTTATTAATCGTATTGTAAAATCTGTAATCTACAGTACAGTACATTCAGATATTATTGACTCTCAAACGGTCCCAAATTATTAGCAAGAGAGAGTGCAAGAAGGAGAGTCATTTGATTATCAACGGAGAGTGGAAGTAGGAGAGTCACTTGATTATCAACCGAGAGTGCAAGAAGGAGAGTCATTTGATTATCAACGGAGTGGAAGTAGGAGAGTCACTTGATTATCAACCGAGAGTGCAAGAAGGAGAGTCATGTGATTATCAACCGAGAGTGGAAGTAGGAGAGTCACTTGATTATCAACCGAGAGTGCAACAGGGAGAGTCACTTGATTATCAACCAGTGCAAGAACGAGAGTCACGTGACCAGCCCTAATGGCTCGTATTGTATGTAGTTCGAAGAGTATAAGTAGCGCCAATAGTTGGCGACCAAGAGTAAAATGGCATCAACTTCTTTTCCCGTCAACCACCAGCAACCTTCAACCATCCTTCTTCCCTCTGCCCCGCTGACCTTTCTATACACATGAGGGTCTACAGTTTTACAGTGTCAGACTGTTTGCGATCCTGCGCGTGTCCGAGTACAGTACATGTGAATCAAAAGTACAACAAGTACTTCTCGCGAGAGGAATACAGTTGTGCGATTATTCTGTGTACGCGTCACGCTGTATGCGAGTCTTGCGTGAGCACGCGCCGTTGCACTGTGCTCTCGTCATGGTGCGCCGTTGGATGCAAGTTCATGACAGTACTCGTGTGATTTACATGTATTCTCATGTGAGTTGTGTAGAAAGTCTGGATGCACATTGTTATAACTTGCCATAATTATCTGACAGTGCTTGGCGAAATTAGTAAGGTGAGAAACAAGGATACGTATGGCGATTGTGATATGAAAGACGTTTGCGTTGTTGGAAATAGACAAGTGCCAAGTTGTTCGTTGCACAACAATGAAGTCTGGCATGACTGGATGCAGATTAGTAAGGTGTGAAACAGTTGCATGCATAGGGCCATGGTTTACAGTCATTTGGAATGTGTAGAAATAGTTGTGAGCTAATAGTTACGAATCGATTCGTAAGGTGGAAATCGAACAGTATGGTCGGGCCACAAGAGGACCGCGCTTGGTCGCGCATAGTAGAGTATGGTTTACTGGGAGTCGGAGTAGAGCGATAGTGTAGCACTCCAAGTGTATAAGTATTGCAGGAAAACGGCTTCAAAGTAAACCTCGGCACCAACTCCTTCACTCACACACATCAACCTGCCCTCCTTCTTTCCCTTGCCCCTCCGAACCTACCATTAGGTTATGGGCCCAGTCCCTCGCTGTCGTTTCACTGCATGAGTCTGTCGTTCTCGTTCCGTTGTTTCTGCCGTCGTTGTCGCTGTCGTTTTCGTTGCCGTTTCTCGTCGTTGTTTCCGCTGGTCTTCTCGCTGTCGTTGTCGCTCTCGTTCTTGCCGTCGTTCTTGGTTTTGGTTTTCGCTGCTGCTGTCGTTCTTGCTCTCTTGTGTGAATTGGTTTTGGTCATCGCCCCCGCTGTCTTCGTTGTCTTCGTTCTTGGTTTGGCTTTTGTTCTTGCTGTGGTTCTTGCTGCTGTCTCTGTCTTTGGTCTTCGTCTTCGTTTCCGCTCCCGCTACCGCCGTCGTCGTCAATCTCGCATTTGGTTTTTCTTCGTTCTCTCATGCAAAGTAAGTTTTGAGTTTCTTTCCATTTCCTACACATCTAAGTGATTGTCTTTGCACGTTTTGGTGGTTCTTAAGAGCAATAATTCCAAAATCTGTTACTGACGATTATCTTCATATTCCTTATTGTGAATACCTGTTTTTACGGGGTTGTGTTAGATCTGGAATTAGTACCGGTGCGCTCTGCGCCTGGGAAGCTGGTCACCGGTCGAACGGTTCGGACATCGGAGGTCGTATCCGTTGAGGTGCTTGAGCCTGAGGATCAACCTTCGCCTCGGCTCGCGCTTCCGGGTCCGTCCTCGAGTTGCGCACCTTATAGGATTCGTCGTATTCCGCGCTCTGTTCCCGCACCAATAAAGAGAACTACGCATCGACTTTCTGCTCGGAAAGCGGCTGTTCTCGCGGATAAACAGTTCAAGCGTGAGCGCAAGAGGAATCGTAAGGTGTGCCCGCGGTATAAGCGGTATTGTAAAGAGTGCGGCGTTAGTGGCAATAGTGCGAAGGCCTTTTACGACCACATTCAGTCTAGGTCTCATCGCATTCAAGTTGCCAACGCTAAGGAGACTCCGCGTTGTATCCCTTGCAATCGCGTCTTTGAGTCTCACGGGCACCTGAAGTGCCACGAGAACGGTGCCGCACACTTAAAGGTAGTTTGTGAACAGAATAGTTAGGGATTTCTTCCAAATAAATTCACATATCTGTTCCCAAATTTCTCCTAGTGCAACTTCATAGTAATCATATCGAACTTCTTAGACGGGTGGGCTTGCCATTGTGTTGATTATCGGTTAACGGCTTGGGATCCCCGAACGGATTTTCAAATACTTGAAGTTTATTTGCACTAAAATGGAAGATCAAGGAGGAGGAGGATCCATCAGAATCGACAAACTGACGGACTCCAACTTCTACGTGTGGAAGCAGAAAATACAACTTCTGCTTGCTCTACGTGATGTTGACCAATACATCGTTGAGGGAAGAGTTCCAAGTGAGGAACGCGCGGAAGAGCGTAAGAAGTGGATCAGAGGTGACAGTAAAGCTAAAGCACTGATTGGTCTCTCCCTATCAGATGAGCATCTTGAGCATGTACGTGATGTTGATACTGCTCATGAGATGTGGGAAGCTATTGTCAACGTGTTTGAGAGGCACACTTTGCTGAACAAACTAGCTGCACGTCGTGAGTTCTACACTGTGAAGATGCTTTCCGGTGAAACGGTGCTTGCATACATCAATCGTGTCAAGCAGCTGGCAGCCATCCTCAAGTCAATGAGCGTAAACATCGATGATAAGGAGATGGCCATGGCAGTGCTCAACGGTCTGCCTGCCCGTTTCGAGGCTCTCATCGTTGCACTTGATGCTCTCGGTAATGAGGAAAAGATATTCAGTTTGGACTTTGTGAAAAGTCGTCTGCTGCAGGAAGGGCAACGAGCAAACATGAAGTCTAGCTCCTCACAGACATCGGCTCTGGTTAATCGTGCCCCGAACAATCGGGACATAAACGATTACAAATGCACGAACTGCGGTCATACAGGCCATACGGCAACCCGCTGCTGGGGAAAGGATTTGAATGGGCGTCGCCCGGCTCCTCCTAGCACATATAAACCGCGTATGTCTCAGCGGAAACAATCTGCATTTGTCACACAGAAACCTGATCCCGACATGGTTGTAAACAGCGTCGACTTCACATGTCTGATGTCGAAAGCTTCGCACACGAACGATATGGAGATGTTGCCTTCGTGGCTCGTAGATTCAGCTTGTACAGCTCATATTACATATGACCGATCTTTGTTTGCAACGTATGAGCCACTTGAATCCGCCTCTGTTCAGATGGGAACCAAGGCTAGTGCAAAGGTTGCCGGCCGTGGTGACGTTCACTTGAAGTTAAATGTGAATGGCCGCATCGAACCGTGCAAGTTGACGGATGTATTGCACGTTCCGGACTTTGCGTTCTCTCTGCTCTCTGTCAGTCGAATGACTGAACTTGGACTAAAAGTTGGGTTCGAAAATGGAAAATGCATGGTCAGACGAGGCTCAACTGTAGTGGCGACTGCGACATTGGTTGGAGAACTTTACGTTCTCGACATCGTCAGTGACATCGGATCTGCACATGCTGCCACCCTGCAAACGTGGCATGAGCGATTTGCAAATGTGCATTCTCAAGGTATTGCTTTGATGATTCGAGACAATGTGGTAAGTGGAGTCAAACTACTTGGTAATGAGGCTAACAAAATCAACAATACTGACAATGATTGCATCTCTGAAAAATGTTCTGCGTGCGTCTACGGCAAAGCCACTCGATCTGTGATCCCAAAAGAGCGGTCCTCGAGGCGGGCATACTTCTGTCTAGACTTAGTTCACTCTGATGTTTGTGGCCCCTTAGAGGTGCAGTCCATTGGTGGTGCCAAGTACTTCATTACCTTCATAGATGATCACTCAAACTGGTCAGTAGTGTACCCTATGCACCATAAATCAGAAGCATTTGAACGATACAAAATGTTTGCACAACTTGCTCAGACTCACACTGGTCGCAAGATCAAAGTGCTTCGCACCGATCGAGGTGGTGAGTATCTGTCCACGGAGTTTAAGTCTTTTCTGATTGCAAATGGTACTCAGCATCAAATGACGACCGCGTACACACCGGAGCAAAATGGCGTCGCCGAACGACTGAACAGAACTTTGGTAAACTTGGTGCGCTCCATGCTAGCGCACAAGAAAGTTACAAAGGGCTTCTGGGCAGAAGCACTTGCCAATGCAGTGTACGTTCGAAATCGAGTTACGTCACGTGCCATTCCCCCCAACATGACCCCCTACCACTTATGGATGAAATCTGTGCCAAATGTTGGTCATTTGCGTGTTTTCGGTTCAAAGTGTTGGTATACATTACCAAAACACAACATCCAGAAACTTGACGCCCGTGCGAAGGAGGCAATGTTTCTGGGGTATGCTGAAAATACGGAAGCTTACAAGTTGTGGGATGGTGATTTGCACAAAGTGATCGTATCCAGAGATGTTACTTTTGACGAGTCCACGGGAGGCCAATCTGGTGCACAGATGGATACAAATGAGGAGGCTACAACTGATGATGACACAATCAACTTGAACATCGATGAGGAAGTTGCAGAAAATGATGCAGTGGCATCAGAAGCATCATCGCCGGATGAACAACAACACTCTGATGAATCCTCCAACTCCTCCCCAACTGCAGGGGAGGACGAAACCACCGAAACAGTTGAGCAACACGTAGTTGAGGAAGAAACGATTGATCCGCCAACTAATCTCCGTCGGTCCACTCGCGTTCGCAAAACGCCTGGGGCGTGGTGGGCAGCAGCTTTGGTGACTGCTGGACTCCTTAGCCACGCCCATGTGATAACGGAAATCCCAAACTCGTACAAGCAAGCTATGGATTCTCCAAAAGCTCGCTTCTGGCAGAAGGGCATCGACAAAGAACTTGCTTCACAACACAAAAACAAAACATGGACACTTGTTCCAAGATCTCAAGCATCAAACGTCCTGACGTCCAGGTGGGTTTTCGGAGTGAAGCAACTTCCTGACGAGTCCGGAAAATTGGTCGAAACTGCAAAGGGACGTCTTGTGGCACGAGGCTTTCAACAAGTAGAAGGCATCGATTACACTGAAACTTTCGCCCCTGTCATCAAGTTCACAACTATCCGTCTGCTGCTGGCACTGGTTGCGCACTTTGACCTTGAGCTGCATCAGATGGACGTAGTGACTGCCTTCCTCAACGGTGACCTTCACGAAGAGATCTTCATGGAGCAACCTGAAGGATGCATCGACAAAGTCAAACCTGATTCGGTGTGTAAACTTTTGAAAGCAATCTATGGTCTTAAGCAAGCCCATCGCCAATGGCATAGTAAGATCGATGAGTTTCTGATCACTGAACTTGGTTTCAACACTACACGCAGCGACCCATGTCTTTACATTCGACGTCAAGGCAATGTCATCATGATTATCGCATTGTACGTGGACGATCTGCTTATTGAAAATGTGCGACCACATGCTGTTATCTGGAAAGTGCAAAATCCAGTGACACGTGTACATGACTGCACGGTCCGGGCGCTCTTACCCATATCACGACATGACACGTGTAAAATCCCAGATTTTGGGGTTCTGGGGACGAAAGTGGCCTCTCGGAGGGTCATGCAAATTTGCATAGTTTTGCCAAGTGGAACCTTGGCCCGTAGCACTATAGACTACACAGGAAATACTGCAATTCTATTGGCCCTCAGGTCTAATGCTGCAAATGTATTGGTCGAGCGTTGTCCACGTGTGCGTCATTGGCCTTGCGATGTACTTTAAATGGCCTGTATATGCCATAATTACGTTGTTTTGGGGGTTTCAAGTGGTTTGCCATGGTTGTAATGGGTAATTGCATGGGGCCCCCGGGCGGGACACATGTATGCCGTGTACACATGTACACGTCGCCAGGTGGACTCGTGTACGTACACATGTACACGCATCCAGGTGTATGCACATGAGGGTTTACAGTTTTACAGTGTCAGACTGTTTGCGATCCTGCGCGTGTCCGAGTACAGTACATGTGAATCAAAAGTACAACAAGTACTTGTCGCGAGAGGAATACAGTTGTGCGATTATTCTGTGTACGCGTCACGCTGTATGCGAGTCTTGCGTGAGCACGCGCCGTTGCACTGTGCTCTCGTCATGGTGCGCCGTTGGATGCAAGTTCATGACAGTACTCGTGTGATTTACATGTATTCTCATGTGAGTTGTGTAGAAAGTCTGGATGCACATTGTTATAACTTGCCATAATTATCTGACAGTGCTTGGCGAAATTAGTAAGGTGAGAAACAAGGATACGTATGGCGATTGTGATATGAAAGACGTTTGCGTTGTTGGAAATAGACAAGTGCCAAGTTGTTCGTTGCACAACAATGAAGTCTGGCATGACTGGATGCAGATTAGTAAGGTGTGAAACAGTTGCATGCATAGGGCCATGGTTTACTGGAAAGGAATGTGTAGAAATAGTTGTGAGCTAATAGTTACGAATCGATTCGTAAGGTGGAAATCGAACAGTATGGTCGGGCCACAAGAGGACCGCGCTTGGTCGCGCATAGTAGAGTATGGTTTACTGGGAGTCGGAGTAGAGCGATAGTGTAGCACTCCAAGTGTATAAGTATTGCAGGAAAACGGCTTCAAAGTAAACCTCGGCACCAACTCCTTCACTCACACACATCAACCTGCCCTCCTTCTTTCCCTTGCCCCTCCGAACCTACCATTAGGTTATGGGCCCAGTCCCTCGCTGTCGTTTCACTGCATGAGTCTGTCGTTCTCGTTCCGTTGTTTCTGCCGTCGTTGTCGCTGTCGTTTTCGTTGCCGTTTCTCGTCGTTGTTTCCGCTGGTCTTCTCGCTGTCGTTGTCGCTCTCGTTCTTGCCGTCGTTCTTGGTTTTGGTTTTCGCTGCTGCTGTCGTTCTTGCTCTCTTGTGTGAATTGGTTTTGGTCATCGCCCCCGCTGTCTTCGTTGTCTTCGTTCTTGGTTTGGCTTTTGTTCTTGCTGTGGTTCTTGCTGCTGTCTCTGTCTTTGGTCTTCGTCTTCGTTTCCGCTCCCGCTACCGCCGTCGTCGTCAATCTCGCATTTGGTTTTTCTTCGTTCTCTCATGCAAAGTAAGTTTTGAGTTTCTTTCCATTTCCTACACATCTAAGTGATTGTCTTTGCACGTTTTGGTGGTTCTTAAGAGCAATAATTCCAAAATCTGTTACTGACGATTATCTTCATATTCCTTATTGTGAATACCTGTTTTTACGGGGTTGTGTTAGATCTGGAATTAGTACCGGTGCGCTCTGCGCCTGGGAAGCTGGTCACCGGTCGAACGGTTAGGACATCGGAGGTCGTATCCGTTGAGGTGCTTGAGCCTGAGGATCAACCTTCACCTCGGCTCGCGCTTCCGGGTCCGTCCTCGAGTTGCGCACCATATAGGATTCCTCGTATTCCGCGCTCTGTTCCCGCACCAATAAAGAGAACTACGCATCGACTTTCTGCTCGGAAAGCGGCTGTTCTCGCGGATAAACAGTTCAAGCGTGAGCGCAAGAGGAATCGTAAGGTGTGCCCGCGGTATAAGCGGTATTGTAAAGTGTGCGGCGTTAGTGGCAATAGTGCGAAGGCCTTTTACGACCACATTCAGTCTAGGTCTCATCGCATTCAAGTTGCCAACGCTAAGGAGACTCCGCGTTGTATCCCTTGCAATCGCGTCTTTGAGTCTCACGGGCACCTGAAGTGCCACGAGAACGGTGCCGCACACTTAAAGGTAGTTTGTGAACAGAATAGTTAGGGATTTCTTCCAAATAAATTCACATATCTGTTCCCAAATTTCTCCTAGTGCAACTTCATAGTAATCATATCGAACTTCTTAGACGGGTGGGCTTGCCATTGTGTTGACTATCGGTTAACGGCTTGGGATCCCCGAACGGATTTTCGAATACTTGAAGTTTATTTGCACTAAAATGGAAGATCAAGGAGGAGGAGGATCCATCAGAATCGACAAACTGACGGACTCCAACTTCTACGTGTGGAAGCAGAAAATACAACTTCTGCTTGCTCTACGTGATGTTGACCAATACATCGTTGAGGGAAGAGTTCCAAGTGAGGAACGCGCGGAAGAGCGTAAGAAGTGGATCAGAGGTGACAGTAAAGCTAAAGCACTGATTGGTCTCTCCCTATCAGATGAGCATCTTGAGCATGTACGTGATGTTGATACTGCTCATGAGATGTGGGAAGCTATTGTCAACGTGTTTGAGAGACACACTTTGCTGAACAAACTAGCTGCACGTCGTGAGTTCTACACTGTGAAGATGCTTTCCGGTGAAAAGGTGCTTGCATACATCAATCGTGTCAAGCAGCTGGCAGCCATCCTCAAGTCAATGAGCGTAAACATCGATGACAAGGAGATGGCCATGGCAGTGCTCAACGGTCTGCCTGCCCGTTTCGAGGCTCTCATCGTTGCACTAGATGCTCTCGGTAATGAGGAAAAGATATTCAGTTTGGACTTTGTGAAAAGTCGTCTCCTGCAGGAAGAGCAACGAGCAAACATGAAGTCTAGCTCCTCACAGACATCGGCTCTGGTTAATCGTGCCCCGAACAATCGGGACATAAACGATTACAAATGCACGAACTGCGGTCATACAGGCCATACGGCAACCCGCTGCTGGGGAAAGGATTTGAATGGGCGTCGCCCGGCTCCTCCTAGCGGATATAAACCCCGTATGTCTCAGCGGAAACAATCTGCCTTTGTCACACAGAAACCTGATCCCGACATGGTTGTAAACAGCGTCGACTTCACATGTCTGATGTCGAAAGCTTCGCACACGAACGATATGGAGATGTTGCCTTCGTGGCTCGTAGATTCAGCTTGTACAGCTCATATTACATATGACCGATCTCTGTTTGCAACGTATGAGCCACTTGAATCCGCCTCTGTTCAGATGGGAACCAAGGCTAGTGCAAAGGTTGCAGGCCGTGGTGACGTTCACTTGAAGTTAAATGTGAATGGCCGCATCGAACCGTGCAAGTTGACGGATGTATTGCACGTTCCGGACTTTGCGTTCTCTCTGCTCTCTGTCAGTCGAATGACTGAACTTGGACTAAAAGTTGGGTTCGAAAATGGAAAATGCATGATCAGACGAGGCTCAACTGTAGTGGCGACTGCGACATTGGTTGGAGAACTTTACGTTCTCGACATCGTCAGTGACATCGGATCTGCACATGCTGCCACCCTGCAAACGTGGCATGAGCGCTTTGCACATGTGCATTCTCAAGGTATTGCTTCGATGATTCGTGACAATGTGGTAAGTGGAGTCAAACTACTTGGTAATGAGGCTAACAAAATCAACAATACTGACAATGATTGCATCTCTGAAAAATGTTCTGCGTGCGTCTACGGCAAAGCCACTCGATCTGTGATCCCAAAAGAGCGGTCCTCGAGGCGGGCATACTTCTGTCTAGACTTAGTTCACTCTGATGTTTGTGGCCCCTTAGAGGTGCAGTCCATTGGTGGGGCCAAGTACTTCATTACCTTCATAGATGATCACTCAAACTGGTCAGTAGTGTACCCTATGCACCATAAATCAGAAGCATTTGAACGATACAAAATGTTTGCACAACTTGCTCAGACTCACACTGGTCGCAAGATCAAAGTGCTTCGCACCGATCGAGGTGGTGAGTATCTGTCCACGGAGTTTAAGTCTTTTCTGATTGCAAATGGTACTCAGCATCAAATGACGACTGCGTACACACCGGAGCAAAATGGCGTCGCCGAACGACTGAACAGAACTTTGGTAAACTTGGTGCGCTCCATGCTAGCGCACAAGAAAGTTACAAAGGGCTTCTGGGCAGAAGCACTTGCCAATGCAGTGTACGTTCGAAATCGAGTTACGTCACGTGCCATTCCCCCCAACATGACCCCCTACCACTTATGGATGAAATCTGTGCCAAATGTTGGTCATTTGCGTGTTCTCGGTTCAAAGTGTTGGTATACATTACCAAAACACAACATCCAGAAACTTGACGCCCGTGCAAAGGAGGCAATGTTTCTAGGGTATGCTGAAAATACGAAAGCTTACAAGTTGTGGGATGGTGATTTGCACAAAGTGATCGTATCCAGAGATGTTACTTTTGACGAGTCCACGGGAGGCAAATCTGGTGAACCGATGGATACAAACGAGGAGGCTACAACTGATGATGACACAATCAACTTGAACATCGATGAGGAAGTTGCAGAAAATGATGCAGTGGCATCAGAAGTATCATCGCCGGATGAACAACAAGACTCTGATGAATCCTCCAACTCCTCCCCAACTGCAGGGGAGGACGAAACTACCGAAACAGTTGAGCAACACGTAGTTGAGGAAGAAACTATTGATCCGCCAACTAATCTCCGTCGGTCCACTCGCGTTCGCAAAACGCCTGGGGCGTGGTGGGCAGCAGCTTTGGTGACTGCTGGACTCCTTAGCCACGCCCATGTGATAACGGAAATCCCACACTCGTACAAGCAAGCTATGGATTCTCCAAAAGCTCGCTTCTGGCAGAAGGGCATCGACAAAGAACTTGCTTCACAACACAAAAACAAAACATGGACACTTGTTCCAAGATCTCAAGCATCAAACGTCCTGACGTCCAGGTGGGTTTTCGGAGTGAAGCAACTTCCTGACGAGTCCGGAAAATTGGTCGAAACTGCAAAGGGACGTCTTGTGGCACGAGGCTTTCAACAAGTAGAAGGCATCGATTACACTGAAACTTTCGCCCCTGTCATCAAGTTCACAACTATCCGTCTGCTGCTGGCACTGGTTGCGCACTTTGACCTTGAGCTGCATCAGATGGACGTGGTGACTGCCTTCCTCAACGGTGACCTTCACGAAGAAATCTACATGGAGCAACCTGAAGGATGCATCGACAAAGTCAAACCTGATTCGGTGTGTAAACTTCTGAAAGCAATCTATGGTCTTAAGCAAGCCCATCGCCAATGGCATAGTAAGATCGATGAGTTTCTGATCACTGAACTTGGTTTCAACACTACACGCAGCGACCCATGTCTTTACATTCGACGTCAAGGCAATGTCATCATGATTATCGCGTTGTACGTGGACGATCTGCTGCTAGCTGGAAGTGACTTGGAGGCCATATTATGGATGAAAAATGAACTCAACAAACGATTCGATATGAAAGACCTTGGCGAAGCGAAGACTTGTATTGGTCTAGAGATCGACCGTATACGTTCTAAACACGTCCTGACCGTCACACAGTCGAAGTATGCCCAAGCAGTACTGAAACGGTTCAAAATGTCGGCATGCAATCCTTGCGTTACTCCGATGGAACAGTCTCGACATGTCACAATGCAAGTGGCCGAAACTGGCACTGATGACAACCCATGCTTTGAACCATATCGTCAGGCCATTGGATGTCTAATGTTCCTAATGGTCGGGACCCGCCCCGATATTGCGTATGCCATTGGAAAGTTATCTCAACACTGTGCCGACCCTCACGATTCGCATTGGACAGGTGTGAAACGTGTTTTGAGATACTTGCGTGGGTCCCAGCATCTTGGAATAGTGTTTGGTAAAGATGATCTTGGTACGGAACTTCATGGGTATAGCGACGCAGATTGGGGTGGATGCCTTGAATCACGGAAATCAACGAGTGGGTACGTGTTCAAGCTTTGTGATGGGCCTATCAGTTGGGCTTCCCGGAAACAAACAGTAGTTGCAAAGTCTACTTGTGAGGCAGAATACATCGCACTCAGTGAAGCATGCAAAGAGGCCGCGTGGCTTCGACGCTTCCATGCTGATGTACTTGGTGCGAATTCGGATCCAACAATTCGCGTTGGATGCGACAACGCTGGTACGATTGCGTTTGCTCAGAACGAATCTACAAATCGTCGGAACAAGCACATTGATATTACGTATCATTGTGTTCGAGATGCGGTGCAGCGAAAACTGGTCACACTGTACCATTGTCCGACAACAGAAATGCCAGCCGATATGCTGACCAAATCACTTGGTCGTGTGCTGTTTGAAAAGTTCGTGGGCATGGTTGGGCTTTCCAAGTGCAAAGCTGCCCAAAGCATGTGATCGAGGGGAGGTATTGAAAATGTGCGACCACATGCTGTTATCTGAAAAGGTCAAAATCGACTGACACGTGTACATGACTGCAGGGTCCGGGCGCTCTTACCCATATCACGACATGACACGTGTAAAATCCCAGATTTTGGGGTTCCGGGGACGAAAGTGGCCTCTCGGAGGGTCATGCAAATTTGCATAGTTTTGCCAAATGGAACCTTGGCCCGTAGCACTATAGACTACACACGAAATACTGCAATTCTATTGGCCCTCAGGTCTAATGCTGCAAATCTATTGGTCGAGCGTTGTCCACGTGGGCGTCATTGGCCTTGTGATGTACTTTAAATGGCCTGTATATGCCATAATTACGTTGTTTTGGGGGTTTCAAGTGGTTTGCCATGGTTGTAATGGGTAATTGCATGGGGCCCCCGGGCGGGACACATGTATGCCGTGTACACATGTACACGTCGCCAGGTGGACTCGTGTACGTACACATGTACACGCATCCAGGTGTATGCACATGAGGGTTTACAGTTTTACAGTGTCAGACTGTTTGCGATCCTGCGCGTGTCCGAGTACAGTACATGTGAATCAAAAGTACAACAAGTACTTCTCGCGAGAGGAATACAGTTGTGCGATTATTCTGTGTACGCGTCACGCTGTATGCGAGTCTTGCGTGAGCACGCGCCGTTGCACTGTGCTCTCGTCATGGTGCGCCGTTGGATGCAAGTTCATGACAGTACTCGTGTGATTTACATGTATTCTCATGTGAGTTGTGTAGAAAGTCTGGATGCACATTGTTATAACTTGCCATAATTATCTGACAGTGCTTGGCGAAATTAGTAAGGTGAGAAACAAGGATACGTATGGCGATTGTGATATGAAAGACGTTTGCGTTGTTGGAAATAGACAAGTGCCAAGTTGTTCGTTGCACAACAATGAAGTCTGGCATGACTGGATGCAGATTAGTAAGGTGTGAAACAGTTGCATGCATAGGGCCATGGTTTACAGTCATTTGGAATGTGTAGAAATAGTTGTGAGCTAATAGTTACGAATCGATTCGTAACGTGGAAATCGAACAGTATGGTCGGGCCACAAGAGGACCGCGCTTGGTCGCGCATAGTAGAGTATGGTTTACTGGGAGTCGGAGTAGAGCGATAGTGTAGCACTCCAAGTGTATAAGTATTGCAGGAAAACGGCTTCAAAGTAAACCTCGGCACCAACTCCTTCACTCACACACATCAACCTGCCCTCCTTCTTTCCCTTGCCCCTCCGAACCTACCATTACTGCTGCTAGCTGGAAGTGACTTGGAGGCCATATTATGGATGAAAAATGAACTCAACAAACGATTCGATATGAAAGACCTTGGCGAAGCGAAGACTTGTATTGGTCTAGAAATCGACCGTATACGTTCTAAACACGTCCTGACCGTCACGCAGTCGAAGTATGCCCAAGCAGTACTGAAACGGTTCAAAATGTCGGCATGCAATCCTTGCGTTACTCCGATGGAACAGTCTCGACATGTCACAATGCAAGTGGCCGAAACTGGCACTGATGACAACCCATGCTTTGAACCATATCGTCAGGCCATTGGATGTCTAATGTTCCTAATGGTCAGGACCCGCCCCGATATTGCGTTTGCCATTGGAAAGTTATCTCAACACTGTGTCAACCGTCACGATTTGCATTGGACAGGTGTGAAACGTGTTTTGAGATACTTGCGTGGGTCCCAGCATCTTGGAATAGTGTTTGGTAAAGATGATCTTGGTACGGAACTTCATGGGTATAGCGACGCAGATTGGGGTGGATGCCTTGAATCACGAAAATCAACGAGTGGGTACGTGTTCAAGCTTTGTGATGGGCCTATCAGTTGGGCTTCCCGGAAACAAACAGTAGTTGCAAAGTCTACTTGTGAGGCAGAATACATCGCACTCAGTGAAGCATGCAAAGAGGCGGCGTGGCTTCGACGCTTCCATGCCGATGTACTTGGTGCGAATTCGGATCCAACAATTCACGTTGGATGTGACAACGCTGGTACGATTGCGTTTGCTCAGAACGAATCTACAAATCGTCGCAACAAGCACATTGATATTACGTATCATTTTGTTCGAGATGCGGTGCAGCGAAAACTGGTCACATTGTACCATTGTCCGACAACAGAAATGCCAGCCGATATGCTGACCAAACCACTTGGTCGCGTGCTGTTTGAAAAGTTCGTGGGCATGGTTGGGCTTTCCGAGTGCAAAGCTGCCGAAAGCATGTGATGGAGGGGAGGTATTGAAAATGTGCGACCACATGCTGTTATCTGGAAAGTGCAAAATCGAGCGACACGTGTACATGACTCGAAGGTCCGGACCCTCACCCCATATCACCACATGACACGTGTAAAGTCTCAGATTTTGGGGTCCTGGGGACGAAAGTGGACTTTTGGAGGGTTATGCAAATTTGCACAAATGCCGAAACTTTGCATTTGGCCCGAACCGTTATAGGGCTACACAGGCAATACTTGTTGAAATAGTGAGCGCGCCCAAGGGGACACCAAGAAGTCAGCGCCTGTGGCCTAGTGGTTAACGAATTTTTGCGGCAAATTTGTCAGACCTTGATTTTAACATCAATACTGCCAATCTATTGGGTGTCGGTTCGAATGCTGCAATTCTATTGGTCTGTTATTGTCCACTTATATGCAGTCATGCTGGTGATATATCTTGAATGATCGGTATACGTTTTAATTACATCATTTCGGGGGTTTCAAGTTGTTCACCATGGTTGTAATGGGTAATTACGGGTGGCCTTGGCGCTGGACAGTTTTGTGCGGTGTACACATGTACACATCGCCAGGTTGCTGCGGTTACGTACGCTTGTACACGTCGCCTGCATACGGTCCGGCGCGTGTCCGAGTACAGTACATGTGAATTAAAAGTACAACAAGTATTTTCTCACAAGAGACATGTACTTACGTGAGTATTCAGTGTACGCATCACGCTGTATGCGACTCTTACATCAGCATGTGCTGTTGTGCTATACTCTCGTCAGCATGCGACGTTGTATTGTGCTCTCGTTATGGTGCGCCGTTGGATGCAAGTTGATGACAGTACTCGTGTGATTCACATCGCATATCACGTGAGATGTGTAGAAAGTCTGGATGCACATTGTTGCTATCCGTGATAGTTGTCTGGCAGTGTGTACCGAAATTAGTAAGGTACGAAACAAGGGCATGTATGGGGACTGAGATATGACAGGACTTTGCGTTGTTGGAAATAGAGAGATGCCAAGTTGTTCATTGTGCAAGAATATATTCTGTCATGTCTGGATGCAGATTAGTAAGGTGTGAAACGATTGCATGCATAGGGCCATGGTTTACAGTCACTCGAAATGTGTAGAAACTGTTGTGCACTGATAGTCAATAGTTAATTCGTAAGGTGGAAATAGAACAATGTGGACGGGCCAGAAGAGGACCGCGCTTGGTCGCGCATATGGTGAGTACGGTTTACTAGGTGCCAAAGTAATGGGATAGTAAAACACTCAAAGTGTATAAGTATCGCCGAAAGACGGCTCCAAGTAAACCTCGGTACTAACTCCTTCACTCACACACATCAACCTGCCCTCCTTCTTTCCCTTGCCCCTCCGAACCTACCATTAAGACCCCCTTCGAAAGAAGCCGACCGGAAAACGCGACCGTCGACTTCATCTGCTCTTTTGTATGCCGCCCAGTCGTGATGCGCCACTGCGATGCCGTGGAGACGCATCAGCGAACTCGCGGACTTTTGTAAGGATACGCGGGACTTGGAGTACGCGTAAGGGCGAGGGCACACGTACAACGGCGCATACCCTTACAGTACGAACTTCCGTGGTTCGCGGCGGGGGCCACAGAACATGGCGGACGCCATGCGGTCTATATATTCGGCCTCCGCTGCGCTATACGCGAACGTGCGATCACATGGGATCTCATCCGGCACTTGATACGCCGTGCCCCACCCTCAGCCATAAGCCTTCCGGGAGCTGATGTCGACTCATCCACGAGACCAGCTCCCTGAATCTTACGGATACGCACGAGATCCGGGCGGAGACAAGCACGCGTCAACAACTCCGAGACAGGGATTCGGACCCGCGCATAACGGCGCCAAGGATAGCGTAGCCCGCTGAGGGGGAGCGGCACGGAACCCTCCCAGGGCACACCCAACCACCGGGTGGTGGAAGGCGCGTCGGCGGCATCCCCAGCCCCGATATGGCCGGAGTCCCCGATCGGCGACCCGGGCCAACGGCAACTCCTGCAAGCCCCGTATGACCCCTTCTCCGGCTGGTAGAACGCGCCCACGGAGACGGGAGCCATCGGGGCATCTTCTATACGCGGCGGAGGACCGCTCCGCCCGCGGGAAACGGAGGTCGGGCCGGCATCTAGAACGACAGACACAGTAGAGACGCGTGAGCGGGTCTTCTGAAACGCGGGGCGGAGGCTCCCCAGCTCGCTCCCCGAGGCACTCGAGGTCCTCGTTGCGCGCTGCCCGGCGTCGTTGGCCGGCAGCACCGACAGCGGGATAAGAGGCGTGCCAGACGGCCGTAATGGTAGGTTCGGAGGGGCAAGGGAAAGAAGGAAGGCAGGTTGATGTGTGTGAGTAAAGGAGTTGGTGCCGAGGTTTACTTTGAAGCCGTTTTCCTGCGATACTTATACACTTCGAGTGCTACACTATCGCTCTACTCCGACTCCCAGTAAACCATACTCTACTATGCGCGACCAAGCGCGGTCCTCTTGTGGCCCGACCATACTGTTCGATTTCCACCTTACCAATCGATTCGTAACTATTAGCTCACAACTATTTCTACACATTCCAAATGACTGTAAACCATGGCCCTATGCATGCAACTGTTTCACACCTTACTAATCTGCATCCAGTCATGCCAGACTTCATTGTTGGGCAACGAACAACTTGGCACTTGTCTATTTCCAACAACGCAAACGTCTTTCATATCACAATCGCCATACGTACCCTTGTTTCTCACCTTACTAATTTCGCCAAGCACTGTCATCAGACAATTATGGCAAGTTATAACAATGTGCATCCAGACTTTCTACACAACTCACATGAGAATACATGTAAATCACACGAGTACTGTCATGAACTTGCATCCAACGGCGCACCATGACGAGAGCACAGTGCAACGGCGCGTGCTCACGCAAGACTCGCATACAGCGTGACGCGTACACAGAATAATCGCACAACTGTATTCCTCTCGCGAGAAGTACTTGTTGTACTTTTGATTCACATGTACTGTACTCGGACACGCGCAGGATCGCAAACAGTCTGACACTGTAAAACTGTAAACCCTCATGTGCATACACCTGGATGCGTGTACATGTGTACGTACACGAATCCACCTGGCGACGTGTACATGTGTACACGGCATACATGTGTCCCGCCCGGGGGCCCCATGCAATTACCCATTACAACCATGGCAAACCACTTGAAACCCCCAAAACAACGTAATTATGGCATATACAGGCCATTTAAAGTACATCACAAGGCCAATGACGCACACGTGGACAACGCTCGACCAATAGATTTGCAGCATTAGACCTGAGGGCCAATAGAATTGCAGTATTTCCTGTGTAGTCTATAGTGCTACGGGCCAAGGTTCCACTTGGCAAAACTATGCAAATTTGCATGACCCTCCGAGAGGCCACTTTCGTCCCCGGAACCCCAAAATCTGGGATTTTACACGTGTCATGTCGTGATATGGGTAAGAGCGCCCGGACCGTGCAGTCATGTACACGTGTCACTCGATTTTGACCTTTTCAGATAACAGCATGTGGTCGCACATTTTCAATAGGCCGCAACGACGGGCCCGGACTGTCGAGGCGGTGGGGCATCTGGAACGAGGGAAGGGCGCGATGAGGCACGGGAGAGGGGCGGGTTAAAAGGAAACCGAAGGAGAACGCGTCAAGAGTGGTAAGCGCAAGGGGCGCTGTAGGAAAGGCACGCGGTCAGCTAGGGCAGGGACTGCGGCGCGCGGCCGGACAACACACCAGCCGCCGTTGGGGGTAGAGAAGAACCAAAAAAAATCGAGGGCAAATTTGTACCCCACCGGCACGCGTCGCATATGGCGGGTGCGCATAAGCCGCCAGGTGAACGCGTCATCACGGGCGCTGTAAAGGGCGTCGCGATTGGGGTCGCCCGGGGCACAGTACGAGCCGGAGGAGACGCGCCATGCTCCACAAGGCCACCTCTGCTCGCCCGTCGCAAGGGTACGAGGCCTAAGAAGGGGAGACCTCGAGCCAGCGACCGTTAGCCACCGCCCCGCTGCGGCTCTCATGACTACCACTCCTCCCCTTCGCGTCGGTCACGCGTACCACCGCACCCCCACCTCGCTTATTCTGTAAGAGCGGCCGCGCGACCACACCCCGGCGCTACTAACAGCAAGGGCAGGGCTCTACTCCCTCACTGACTGACACAGAAAATCTGTATCCTCACAGTCTCACTCAGGTCGGGCAGAATCCCCGAAACAAACGTTTGGAAGCTCCATCCGACCGGCTGCTTCCCGTTCCCTCGCCTCACTTCTTACCCCACGCGTCGCTGTACCCACCGCGCCATGAAGATGGACCTGAGGACGCAGGGGAGAGGGGAGAATCCCCTTGCGGTAGAGATCCCGAACGTTCGCCGTGTCGGTGTCCCCGACACGGCCGGAAGTGGGAGCCGTCAGTAAGAGGGATCGGCAGAGGTGGATGAAGGTCGCTCGTAACGTCGTGATTGACGATTCTGGCGAGCGTGAAAGAGCGAATACCGGAGATGCTGGACCGCACGTAACGCGGCCAGCGTTTCCACCGAAGTGCGAGTGGGAGCTAAACCGCAGAGAACAGAGATCCTCCCCGGTGTGGGTAGGAGATTGGCGAAGGGGAACGAAAACCGATTGATGCCGTCGATCCGAGAAAAGCCCTTGCGGCAATGAGATTCGGACGGACGGCGCGCAGACGAATTCTGCAGGAGGGGGAAAATGAAGGTTCACAGTACGGAATGGACGAGCCAGAGTTGGAGGACACAAACGAGAGGTTTCACGCCTCGGTCGAAATGCACAATTCGGATGGAGTGAACGCGCTCGCGGCGTCATGCTTAAGTGCCTTATGTGAGGCCAGTGGTATGGTTCGCAAAGGCGGGATTGCGAGAGTGGGAGAGCACGCGTGGTGGGTACGCATGAGGACTGGAATTGCGGTCGTGGACTATACCCCCCCCCCCGCGCGCTACCAAAAGAGTGGACGCGGACGTTCACCTTTGAGGGGGGCTCTGTAGCATAATCGCAAGGACGTTATTTGAACGCGCGGGGTGACTACTGTACTCCCACAAATTGCATTACAGCGCGCACACCCGCGCCTGTAAGTACGCACTTGCTGCTCGCTGTGCACGTGTACAGCGTGACGATCCGGAGTAAGACGCGCGAGCTTACCGTGTAAGGCGCTACCTAGATACTGTAGTATATGTTATGATAGGTTATTTACTTGTATATTAAATGACAGGGCGACCGGCGGCGGAGGGAGGACAAGTACAAGCACGGGCTTGTACCAGATCCTCCACGGCAGGTCTAACCTCGTATGCTTATTCTAAACGTGTTCTCTTAACGCGAGCGCGTTAACTAGAAACTAACGTGGGTATCGGTCTCGAACGTACGCGCGCGAGCTGGATCCGCCTCCGCCCGTCGGTGCTAGAACGCTAACTACCGCCGCCCCAGGGCGTCGAGCGCGTCGAACCGCTCTACTGCGTACTGTGTTCGCTTCCGCTCCCCACCGCTCTACCACGCTACCACCACCCGCGTTCTTTTCTGGTGTGTGTGTTTTTGTCCTCTCTCGCGTACACAGGTCTTCAAAGAACCACAGCTAAACCCCCAACGCGACCCGGGGTTTATGCTACAATTACACGCTTCACATAGTGCAATGTACTCAGCTTCACACGTCGAAGTTGCAACCACAGTCTGTTTCCGGGAACTCCAACTGATCGCTTCACCGCAGAACTTGAAAACATATCCGCTGGTCGACTTGCGAGAGTCTGAACAACCGGCCCCGTCAGCATCACTGAAGCCGAACAACTCCGGCGATTTAGATTTATTGTCAAACACGATTCCTAAGTTTGGAGTCCCTTGCACGTATCGCATTACTCGTTTTACACTTGCCCAGTGTGACTCACATGGGTTGGCAGAATGCTGAGAAAGCTTTCCAATGGCATATGCCAAGTCTGGACGAGTGCCAACCATCAAGTACATCAGGGATCGCACTGCCTCACGATACGGTGCATTTGTTTCGGAGTCGTTTTCGGTTGAAATCGTGGTTGTGTGACCTTGTTCCATTGGAGTCAGAGAGGGGTTACACGTTGACATTCGAAAACACTCAAGCACTTTTGATACATACTTAGTTTGAGTGAGAATCAACGTCTTGGCGGTGCGATCCCTTTGAATCTCAGGACCAATGCAGACTTTTGCTTCACCAAGGTCTTTCATCTCAAACCGTTTATAAAGCTCCCCCTTCGTCTTCATCCAAGTCGCCGTTCAAAAACGCAGTCACGACATCCATCTGATGAAGTTCGAGGTCGTAATGAGCAACTAAGGCAAGAAGTAGACGAATAGTGGTAAACTTTATGACAGGGGCATATGTCTCCGTATAGTCAAGACCTTGCACTTGCTGGAATCCACGAGCAACAAGTCTGGCTTTTGCACTTTCAACTATATTGCCATTTGCATCCGGCAGTTGCTTGACATTGAAAACCCATCGAGATGTCAAGATGTTTGACGCCTCAGATCGAGGAACAAGTTTCCAAGTCCGATTCTTGGCCTGCGAGGCAAGTTCTTTGTCAATGCCGGTCTGCCAAAATGCAGCTCTAGGACCGTTAGTTGCCTGGTTGAAAGTCTGGGGACCTTCAATAGCGACATGCGCATGTGAAAGAAGAGCAGCTGCAAAGTTGCTCCTCCACCATGATCCGGGAGGTCTGCTGACTCGAGACGATCTTCGTACACCTGGAGTCGGGAGTTGAAGGGGTGACATTCGGAGTTTCGACGGCAGTTGGTACATCATCTTCATCTTCATCGTTCTCACTTACAGAGTGAGGGCCATCGTTTTCAAGAACTGTGGTATAACGGCGGTTCGCGATTAGATTTAGATCAGATCAATACGAACCACACCCGCGCACACGTGTACCTCCACGTGTACGGAGGACGCGGGACCACACGCGTACACGTGTAGGAGGCGCGTACCAACGCGCGCACAGTACGCGTCTATAGAAAGGTCAGCGGGGCAGAGGGAAGAAGGATGGTTGAAGGTTGCTGGTGGTTGACGGGAAAAGAAGTTGATACCATTTTACTCTTGGACGCCAACTATTGGCGCTACTTATACTCTTCGAACTACATACAATTCGAGCCATTAGGGCTGGTCACGTGACTCTCCTTCTTGCACTCGTTGATAATCAAGTGACTCTCCCTGTTGCACTCTCGGTTGATAATCAAGTGACTCTCCTACTTCCACTCTCGGTTGATAATCAAGTGACTCTCCTACTTCCACTCTCGGTTGATAATAATTTGGGACCGTTTGAGAGTCAATAATATCTGAATGTACTGTACTGTAGATTACAGATTTTACACTACGATTAATAACCACTGTGGCACATACGTCATACGTGTCACACACGTGTCAAATCGAGAAAAATGAAACATGTTCAGAATGTACTGTAAAGTGCCACGAGGTACATAACTTACACGTGTCAACACCAAAATTGAAACATGCTCGGAAATAATAGGAAAGTGCAACCGTGTACAAATATGACACGTGTCACGTTGAAGACCAAACATCCTGATAATGCTCTTGCAAGCATTTTAGGTTTCGTCGACGTACACGTGTAATATCTGTCAGGCTTGTAGCTTAGCATGTGGTCGAAGATTTCCAACACTCCCCCTCGATCACATGCTTTTACTGGACACTGCAAGCGCCAGAAGTTCTACAAACTTCTGGAATAGAATTCGCCCAAGTGCTTTGGTTAAGATATCCGCAGGCATCGAAGTGGTCGGACAATGCGACAAATACACAATGTTTCTCTTAATAGCATCTCGTACGTAGTGGTATTTTACATCAACATGTTTGTTGCGACGGTTGATCGATTCATTCTGTGCAAACGAAATCGTCCCTGCATTGTCACACCCCATCATGATCGTGGGATCAGAATCAAGTCCGAGGACATCAGCAACAACTTGACGCAACCAGGTGGCCTCCTTACACGCTTCACATAGTGCAATGTACTCAGCTTCACACGTCGAAGTCGCAACCACAGTCTGTTTCCGGGAACTCCAACTGATAGCTCCACCACAGAACTTGAAAACATATCCGCTGGTCGACTTGCGAGAGTCTGAACAACCGGCCCAGTCAGCATCACTGAAACCGAGCAACTCCGGCGATTTGGATTTATTGTCAAACACGATTCCTAAGTTTCGAGTCCCTTGCACGTATCGCATTACTCGTTTTACACCTGCCCAGTGTGACTCACATGGGTTGGCAGAATGTTGGGAAAGCTTTCCAATGCGTATGCCAAGTCTGGACGAGTGCCAACCATCAAGTACATAAGGCAACCGACTGCCTCACGATACGGTGCCTTTGTTTCGGAGTCGTTTTCGATAGAATTCGTGGTTTTGCGACCTTGTTCCATTGGAGTCAGAGAAGGGTTACAAGTCGACATTTTAAAACGGTCAAGCACATTTGATGCATACTTAGTTTGAGTGAGACTCAATGTCTTGATAGTGCGATCTCTTTGAATCTCAAGACCAATGCAGACTTTTGCTTCACCAAGGTCTTTCATCTCAAACCGTTTGTTAAGCTCCCCCTTCATCCATTTGATGGCATGGATATCACTACCAGCGAGCAACAAGTCATCGACATAAAGTGCAATTAGCATGATAGTGTTACCAATGCGTTTAATGTAGAGGCACGGATCACTACGTGAAGTCTCAAATCCCAATTCACCAAGTAAGAAATCATCCACTTTGGTATGCCATTGACGAGGTGCTTGTTTAAGACCGTAAAGTGCTTTCAAAAGTTTACACACGTGATCACTTTTGCTTTTGTCAACGCAGCCTTCGGGTTGCTCCATGTAGATGTCTTCATCCAAGTCGCCGTTCAAAAACGCAGTCACGACATCCATCTGATGAAGTTCAAGGTCGTAATGAGCAACTAAGGCAAGAAGTAGACGAATAGTGGTAAACTTTATGACAGGGGCATATGTCTCAGTATAGTCAAGACCCTGCACTTGCTGGAATCCACGGGCAACAAGTCTGGCTTTTGCACTTTCAACTATATTGCCATTTGCATCAGGCAGTTGCTTGACATTGAAAACCCATCGAGATGTCAAGATGTTTGACGCCTCAGATCGAGGAACAAGTTTCCAGGTCTGATTCTTAGTCTGCGATGCAAGTTCTTTGTCAATACCGGTTTGCCAAAATGCAGCTCTAGGACCGTGGGTTGCTTGTTTGAAAGTCTTGGGACCTTCAATAGCGACATGCGCATGTGAAAGAGGAGCAGCTGCAAAGTTGCTCCTCCACCATTATCCGGGAGGTCTACTGATTCGAGACGATCTTCGTACAGCTGGAGTCGGAGTTGGAGGGGTGACATTCGGAGTTTCGACGGGAGGTGATATATCATCTTCATCATTCTCACCTACAGAGTGAGTGTCCTCGTTTTCAATAACCTCCCCTGAAATTTCCATTGAAAATGTGCGACCACATGCTGTTATCTGGAAAGTGCAAAATCGAGCGACACGTGTACATGACTCGACGGTCCGGACCCTCACCCCATATCACCACATGACACGTGTAAAGTCTCAGATTTTGGGGTTCTGGGGACGAAAGTGGACTTTTGGAGGGTTATGCAAATTTGCATAAATGCCGAAAATTTGCATTTGGCCGGAACCGTTATAGAGCTACACAGGCAATACTGCAAATCTATTGGGTGTCGGTTCGAATGCTGCAATTCTATTGGTCTGTTATTGTCCACTTATATGCAGTCATGCTGGTGATATATCTTGAATGATCCGTATACGTTTTAATTGCATCATTTCGGGGGTTTCAAGTTGTTCACCATGGTTGTAATGGGTAATTACGGGTGGCCTTGGCGCTGGACACTTGTGTGCGGTGTACACATGTACACATCGCCAGGTTGCTGCGTGTACGTACACTTGTACACCTCACCTACATACGGTCCGGCGCGTGTCTGAGTACAGTACATGTGAATTAAAAGTACAACAAGTATTTCTCGCAAGAGACATGTACTTACGTTAGTATTCAGTGTACGCGTCACGCTGTATGCGACCCTTGCATCAGCATGCGCCGTTGTACTACACTGTCGTCAGCATGCGACGTTGTACTGTGCTCTCGTTATGGTGCGCCGTTGGATGCAAGTTGATGACAGTACTCGTGTGATTCACATCGGATATCACGTGAGATGTGTAGAAAGTCTGGATGCACATTGTTGCTACACGTCATAGTTGTCTGGCAGTGTGTACCGAAATTAGTAAGGTACGAAACAAGGGCATGTATGGGGACTGAGATATGACAGGACTCTGCGTTGTTGGAAATAGAGAGATGCCAAGTTGTTCATTGTGCAAGAATATATTCTGTCATGTCTGGATGCAGATTAGTAAGGTGTGAAACGATTGCATGCATAGGGCCATGGTTTACAGTCACTCGAAATGTGTAGAAACTGTTGTGCACTGATAGTCAATAGTCAATTCGTAAGGTGGAAATAGAACAGTGTGGACGGGCCAGAAGAGGACCGCGCTTGGTCGCGCATATGGTGAGTACGGTTTACCAGGTGCCAAAGTAATGGGATAGTGTAACACTCAAAGTGTATAAGTATCGCCGAAAGACGGCTCCAAGTAGACCTCGGCACCAACTCCTTCACTCACACACATCAACCTGCCCTCCTTCTTTCCCTTGCCCCTCCGAACCTACCATTAGGTTATGGGCCCAGTCCCTGGCTGTCGTTTCACTGCATGAGTCTGTCGTTCTCGTTCCGTTGTTTCTGCTGTCGTTGTCGCTGTCGTTTTCGCTGCCGTTTCTCGTCGTTCTTTCCGCTGGTCTTCTCGCTGTCGTTGTCGCTCTCGTTCTTGCCGTCGTTCTTGCTCTCTCGTGTGAATTGGTTTTGGTCATTGCCCCCGCTGTCTTCGTTGTCTTCGTTCTTGGTTTGGCTTTTGTTCTTGCTGTGGTTCTTGCTGCTGTCTCTGTCTTTGGGCTTCGTCTTCGTTTCCGCTCCCGCTACCGCCGTCGTCGTCAATCTCGCATTTGGTTTTTCTTCGTTCTCTCATGCAAAGTAAGTTTTGAGTTTCTTTCCATTTCCTACACATCTAAGTGATTGTCTTTGCACGTTTTGGTGGTTCTTAAGAGCAATAATTCCAAAATCTGTTACTGACAATTATCTTCATATTCCTTATTGTGAATACCTGTTTTTACGGGGTTGTGTTAGATCTGGAATTAGTACCGGTGCGCTCTGCGCCTGGGAAGCTGGTCACCGGTCGAACGGTTAGGACATCGGAGGTCGTATCCGTTGAGGTGCTTGAGCCTGAGGATCAACCTTCGCCTCGGCTCGCGCTTCCGGGTCCGTCCTCGAGTTGCGCACCTTATAGGATTCGTCGTATTCCGCGCTCTGTTCCCGCACCAATAAAGAGAACTACGCATCGACTTTCTGCTCGGAAAGCGGCTGTTCTCGCGGATAAACAGTTCAAGCGTGAGCGCAAGAGGAATCGTAAGGTGTGCCCGCGGTATAAGCGGTATTGTAAAGTGTGCGGCGTTAGTGGCAATAGTGCGAAGGCCTTTTACGACCACATTCAGTCTAGGTCTCATCGCATTCAAGTTGCCAACGCTAAGGAGACTCCGCGTTGTATCCCTTGCAATCGCGTCTTTGAGTCTCACGGGCACCTGAAGTGCCACGAGAACGGTGCCGCACACTTAAAGGTAGTTTGTGAACAGAATAGTTAGGGATTTCATCCAAATAAATTCACATACTTGTTCGCAAATTCCTCCTAGTGCAACTTCATAGTAATCATATCGAATTTCTTAGACGGGTGGGCTTGCCATTGTGTTGATTATCAGTTAACGGCTTGGGATCCCCGAACGGATTTTCGAATACTTGAAGTTTATTTGCACAAAAATGGAAGATCAAGGAGGAGGAGGATCCATCAGAATCGACAAACTGACGGACTCCAACTTCTACGTGTGGAAGCAGAAAATACAACTTCTGCTTGCTCTACGTGATGTTGACCAATACATCGTTGAGGGAAGAGTTCCAAGTGAGGAACGCGCGGAAGAGCGTAAGAAGTGGATCAGAGGTGACAGTAAAGCTAAAGCACTGATTGGTCTCTCCCTATCAGATGAGCATCTTGAGCATGTACGTGATGTTGATACTGCTCATGAGATGTGGGAAGCTATTGTCAACGTGTTTGAGAGGCACACTTTGCTGAACAAACTAGCTGCACGTCGTGAGTTCTACACTGTGAAGATGCTTTCCGGTGAAAAGGTGCTTGCATACATCAATCGTGTCAAGCAGCTGGCAGCCATCCTCAAGTCAATGAGCGTAAACATCGATGACAAGGAGATGGCCATGGCAGTGCTCAACGGTCTGCCTGCCCGTTTCGAGGCTCTCATCGTTGCACTTGATGCTCTCGGTAATGAGGAAAAGATATTCAGTTTGGACTTTGTGAAAAGTCGTCTGCTGCAGGAAGAGCAATGAGCAAACATGAAGTCTAGCTCCTCACAGACATCGGCTCTGGTTAATCGTGCCCCGAACAATCGGGACATAAACGATTACAAATGCACGAACTGCGGTCATACAGGCCATACGGCAACCCGCTGCTGGGGAAAGGATTTGAATGGGCGTCGCCCGGCTCCTCCTAGCACATATAAACCGCGTATGTCTCAGCGGAAACAATCTGCATTTGTCACACAGAAACCTGATCCCGACATGGTTGTAAACAGCGTCGACTTCACATGTCTGATGTCGAGAGCTTCGCACACGAACGATATGGAGATGTTGCCTTCGTGGCTCGTAGATTCAGCTTGTACAGCTCATATTACATATGACCGATCTTTGTTTGCAACGTATGAGCCACTTGAATCCGCCTCTGTTCAGATGGGAACCAAGGCTAGTGCAAAGGTTGCCGGCCGTGGTGACGTTCACTTGAAGTTAAATGTAAATGGCCGCATCGAACCGTGCAAGTTGACGGATGTATTGCACGTTCCGGACTTTGCGTTCTCTCTGCTCTCTGTCAGTCGAATGACTGAACTTGGACTAAAAGTTGGGTTCGAAAATGGAAAATGCATGGTCAGAAGAGGCTCAACTGTAGTGGCGACTGCGACATTGGTTGGAGAACTTTACGTTCTCGACATCGTCAGTGACATCGGATCTGCACATGCTGCCACCCTGCAAACGTGGCATGAGCGATTTGCACATGTGCATTCTCAAGGTATTGCTTCGATGATTCGAGACAATGTGGTAAGTGGAGTCAAACTACTTGGTAATGAGGCTAACAAAATCAACAATACTGACAATGATTGCATCTCTGAAAAATGTTCTGCGTGCGTCTACGGCAAAGCCACTCGATCTGTGATCCCAAAAGAGCGGTCCTCGAGGCGGGCATACTTCTGTCTAGACTTAGTTCACTCTGATGTTTGTGGCCCCTTAGAGGTGCAGTCCATTGGTGGTGCCAAGTACTTCATTACCTTCATAGATGATCACTCAAACTGGTCAGTAGTGTACCCTATGCACCATAAATCAGAAGCATTTGAACGATACAAAATGTTTGCACAACTTGCTCAGACTCACACTGGTCGCAAGATCAAAGTGCTTCGCACCGATCGAGGTAGTGAGTATCTGTCCACGGGGTTTAAGTCTTTTCTGATTGCAAATGGTACTCAGCATCAAATGACGACCGCGTACACACCGGAGCAAAATGGCGTCGCCGAACGACTGAACAGAACTTTGGTAAACTTGGTGCGCTCCATGCTAGCGCACAAGAAAGTTACAAAGGGGTTCTGGGCAGAAGCACTTGCCAATGCAGTGTACGTTCGAAATCGAGTCACGTCACGTGCCATTCCCCCCAAGATGACCCCATACCACTTATGGATGAAATCTGTGCCAAATGTTGGTCATTTGCGTGTTTTCGGTTCAAAGTGTTGGTATACATTACCAAAACACAACATCCAGAAACTTGACGCCCGTGCGAAGGAGGCAATGTTTCTAGGGTATGCTGAAAATACGAAAGCTTACAAGTTGTGGGATGGTGATTTGCACAAAGTGATCGTATCCAGAGATGTTACTTTTGACGAGTCCACGGGAGGCAAATCTGGTGAACCGATGGATACAAACGAGGAGGCTACAACTGATGATGACACAATCAACTTGAACATCGATGAGGAAGTTGCAGAAAATGATGCAGTGGCATCAGAAGCATCATCGCCGGATGAACAACAAGACTCTGATGAATCCTCCAACTCCTCCCCAACTCCAGGGGAGGACGAAACCACCGAAACAGTTGAGCAACACGTAGTTGAGGAAGAAACGATTGATCCGCCAACTAATCTCCGTCGGTCCACTCGCGTTCGCAAAACGCCTGGGGCGTGGTGGGCAGCAGCTTTGGTGACTGCTGGACTCCTTAGCCACGCCCATGTGATAACGGAAATTCCAAACTCGTACAACCAAGCAATGGATTCTCCAAAAGCTCGCTTCTGGCAGAAGGGCATCGACAAAGAACTTGCTTCACAACACAAAAACAAAACATGGACACTTGTTCCAAGATCTCAAGCATCAAACGTCCTGACGTCCGGGTGGGTTTTCGGAGTGAAGCAACTTCCTGACGAGTCCGGAAAATTGGTCGAAACTGCAAAGGGACGTCTTGTGGCACGAGGCTTTCAACAAGTAGAAGGCATCGATTACACTGAAACTTTCGCCCCTGTCATCAAGTTCACAACTATCCGTCTGCTGCTGGCACTGGTTGCTAATGGTCGGTTCGGAGGGGCAAGGGAAAGAAGGAGGGCAGGTTGATGTGTGTGAGTGGAGGAGTTGGTGCCGAGGTTTACTTTGAAGCCGTTTTCCTGCGATACTTATACACTTCGAGTGCTACACTATCGCTCTACTCCGACTCCCAGTAAACCATACTCTACTATGCGCAACCAAGCGCGGTCCTCTTGTGGCCCGACCATACTGTTCGATTTCCACCTTACCAATCGATTCGTAACTATTAGCTCACAACTATTTCTACACATTCCAAATGACTGTAAACCATGGCCCTATGCATGCAACTGTTTCACACCTAACTAAACTGCATCCAGTCATGCCAGACTTCATTGTTGTGCAACGAACAACTTGGCACTTGTCTATTTCCAACAACGCAAACGTCTTTCATATCACAATCGCCATACGTATCCTTGTTTCTCACCTTACTAATTTCGCCAAGCACTGTCATCAGACAATTATGGCAAGTTATAACAATGTGCATCCAGACTTTCTACACAACTCACATGAGAATACATGTAAATCACACGAGTACTGTCATGAACTTGCATCCAACGGCGCACCATGACGAGAGCACAGTGCAACGGCGCGTGCTCACGCAAGACTCGCATACAGCGTGACGCGTACACAGAATAATCGCACAACTGTATTCCTCTCGCGAGAAGTACTTGTTGTACTTTTTGATTCACATGTACTGTACTCGGACACGCGCAGGATCGCAAACAGTCTGACACTGTAAAACTGTAAACCCTCATGTGCATACACCTGGATGCGTGTACATGTGTACGTACACGAATCCACCTGGCGACGTGTACATGTGTACACGGCATACATGTGTCCCGCCCGGGGGCCCCATGCAATTACCCATTACAACCATGGCAAACCACTTGAAACCCCCAAAACAACGTAATTATGGCATATACAGGCCATTTAAAGTACATCACAAGGCCAATGACGCACACGTGGACAACGCTCGACCAATAGATTTGCAGCATTAGACCTGAGGGCCAATAGAATTGCAGTATTTCCTGTGTAGTCTATAGTGCTACGGGCCAAGGTTCCACTTGGCAAAACTATGCAAATTTGCATGACCCTCCGAGAGGCCACTTTCGTCCCCGGAACCCCCAAATCTGGGATTTTACACGTGTCATGTCGTGATATGGGTAAGAGCGCCCGGACCGTGCAGTCATGTACACGTGTCACTCGATTTTGACCTTTTCAGATAACAGCATGTGGTCGCACATTTTCAATAGTTGCGCACTTTGACCTTGAGCTGCATCAGATGGACGTGGTGACTGCCTTCCTCAACGGTGAACTTCACGAAGAAATCTACATGGAGCAACCTGAAGGATGCATCGACAAAGTCAAACCTGATTCGGTGTGTAAACTTTTGAAAGCAATCTATGGTCTTAAGCAAGCCCATCGCCAATGGCATAGTAAGATCGATGAGTTTCTGATCACTGAACTTGGTTTCAACACTACACGCAGCGACCCATGTCTTTACATTCGACGTCAAGGCAATGTCATCATGATTATCGCGTTGTACGTGGACGATCTGCTGCTAGCTGGAAGTGACTTGGAGGCCATATTATGGATGAAAAATGAACTCAACAAACGATTCGATATGAAAGACCTTGGCGAAGCGAAGACTTGTATTGGTCTAGAAATCGACCGTATACGTTCTAAACACGTCCTGACCGTCACGCAGTCGAAGTATGCCCAAGCAGTACTGAAACGGTTCAAAATGTCGGCATGCAATCCTTGCGTTACTCCGATGGAACAGTCTCGACATGTCACAATGCAAGTGGCCGAAACTGGCACTGATGACAACCCATGCTTTGAACCATATCGTCAGGCCATTGGATGTCTAATGTTCCTAATGGTCGGGACCCGCCCCGATATTGCGTTTGCCATTGGAAAGTTATCTCAACACTGTACCGACCCTCACGAGTCGCACTGGTCAGGTGTGAAACGTGTTTTGAGATACTTGCGTGGGTCCCAGCATCTTGGAATAGTGTTTGGTAAAGATGATCTTGGTACGGAACTTCATGGGTATAGCGACGCAGATTGGGGTGGATGCCTTGAATCACGGAAATCAACGAGTGGGTACGTGTTCAAGCTTTGTGATGGGCCTATCAGTTGGGCTTCCCGGAAACAAACAGTAGTCGCAAAGTCTACTTGTGAGGCAGAATACATCGCACTCAGTGAAGCATGCAAAGAGGCTGCGTGGCGTCGACGCTTCCATGCCGATGTACTTGGTGCGAATTCAGATCCAACAATTCGCGTTGGATGTGACAACGCTGGTACGATTTCGTTTGCTCAGAACGAATCTACAAATCGTCGCAACAAGCACATTGATATTACGTATCATTTTGTTCGAGATGCGGTGCAGCGAAAACTGGTCACATTGTACCATTGTCCGACAACAGAAATGCCAGCCGATATGCTGACCAAACCACTTGGTCGCGTGCTGTTTGAAAAGTTCGTGGGCATGGTTGGGCTTTCCGAATGCAAAGCTGCCGAAAGCATGTGATGGAGGGGAGGTATTGAAAATGTGCGACCACATGCTGTTATCTGGAAAGTGCAAAATCGAGCGACACGTGTACATGACTCGGCGGTCCGGACCCTCACCCCATATCACCACATGACACGTGTAAAGTCTCAGATTTTGGGGTTCTGGGGACGAAAGTGGACTTTTGGAGGGTTATGCAAATTTGCATAAATGCCGAAAATTTGCATTTGGCCGGAACCGTTATAGAGCTACACAGGCAATACTGCAAATCTATTGGGTGTCGGTTCGAATGCTGCAATTCTATTGGTCTGTTATTGTCCACTTATATGCAGTCATGCTGGTGATATATCTTGAATGATCCGTATACGTTTTAATTGCATCATTTCGGGGGTTTCAAGTTGTTCACCATGGTTGTAATGGGTAATTACGGGTGGCCTTGGCGCTGGACACTTGTGTGCGGTGTACACATGTACACATCGCCAGGTTGCTGCGTGTACGTACACTTGTACACCTCACCTACATACGGTCCGGCGCGTGTCTGAGTACAGTACATGTGAATTAAAAGTACAACAAGTATTTCTCGCAAGAGACATGTACTTACGTTAGTATTCAGTGTACGCGTCACGCTGTATGCGACCCTTGCATCAGCATGCGCCGTTGTACTACACTGTCGTCAGCATGCGACGTTGTACTGTGCTCTCGTTATGGTGCGCCGTTGGATGCAAGTTGATGACAGTACTCGTGTGATTCACATCGGATATCACGTGAGATGTGTAGAAAGTCTGGATGCACATTGTTGCTACACGTCATAGTTGTCTGGCAGTGTGTACCGAAATTAGTAAGGTACGAAACAAGGGCATGTATGGGGACTGAGATATGACAGGACTCTGCGTTGTTGGAAATAGAGAGATGCCAAGTTGTTCATTGTGCAAGAATATATTCTGTCATGTCTGGATGCAGATTAGTAAGGTGTGAAACGATTGCATGCATAGGGCCATGGTTTACAGTCACTCGAAATGTGTAGAAACTGTTGTGCACTGATAGTCAATAGTCAATTCGTAAGGTGGAAATAGAACAGTGTGGACGGGCCAGAAGAGGACCGCGCTTGGTCGCGCATATGGTGAGTACGGTTTACCAGGTGCCAAAGTAATGGGATAGTGTAACACTCAAAGTGTATAAGTATCGCCGAAAGACGGCTCCAAGTAAACCTCGGCACCAACTCCTTCACTCACACACATCAACCTGCCTTCCTTCTTTCCCTTGCCCCTCCGAACCTACCATTAATTTCATCCTCTTCCGACCCAACCTCATTAGCATTTGGGGTATCGACTTCATTCTCATTGTCGCCACCGAGCAATACAACGCCAACCTCAGAGTTGATTGAATCTTTTTCATGTGCAGGAATGTCATGCATCCCACATGTCGATTCATCAAACTTGGCATCTCGTGAAACAACAACTTTATTCAACTCTCCGTCCCAAAGTTTGTATGCTTTACTGCATTGCGAATAACCAAGAAACATCGCTTCACGCGCTCGCAAGTCAAGCTTACGGAGCTCTAATTTCGGTAATGTATACCAACACTTTGACCCAAATACTCGCAAATGGCCAACATTTGGAGTTGACTTCATCCAAATGTGATGGGGAGTCGTGTTAACTGGCAAAGCCCGTGAAGTAACTCGATTGCGTACATATACTGCAGTGGCAAGAGCCTCTGCCCAGAATCGTTTACTGACCTGTTTATGAGAAAGCATGGAACGGACAAGATCCATCAAGGTTCGATTCAAGCGTTCAGCAACATCGTTTTGTTCAGGTGTGTAGGCAGTGGTGAGCTGGTGCTGTGTACCGTTTGAATCCAAATATGACTTGAATTCTGTCGACAAGTACTCTCCCCCTCGGTCAGTGCGAAGCACCTTCACTTTGCGACCAGTGTGCGTTTGGGCAAACTGTTCATACAACTTGTATTTTGCAAAGGCCTCAGATTTATTTCGCATCGTGTACACAACAACCCAGTTCGAGTGATCATCTACAAATGTAATGAAGTATCTCGAACCACCAATAGACTGTACTTCGAGCGGACCGCAAACGTCGGAATGTACCAAGTCAAGGCAGTTCTGTGCTCGAGACGATGATCGCTGTTTCGGGATTACTGATCGCGTTTCTTTGCCAAACACACACGCAGGACAAACGAGAGAGTGATTGTCAGACTTTCGATTCATTGCTCTGATCACATCGCTTTGACGAACATTGATGCCACTTACCACATTATTGTGAATCATTGATGCGATTCCTTGTACGTTAACATGGGCCATTCGTTCATGTAGCGTCTGCAAAGGTAACTACGTGAGCAGAGAAAGTTTCATTCATGACGTCAAGTATGAATAAATCCCCAACTTGACTAGCTGTGGCAACTAGAGTTGGTCCTGCAGTAATGATGCATTTGTCATTTCCAAATGACACTTGCAACCCCTTTGAAACGATTTGGCTAACAGACAGAAGCGAGTATCCGAATTCAGGGACATGCAAAACGTTGGACAATTTGCAAGGATGTTGACTACCATTGACGTTCAACATGAATTCTACCTCACCACGACCAGCGACATTGGCTCTAGCCTTCGTGCCCATCTCGACTGATCCAGATTGCATCTGTTCATAAGTAACGAACAAAGAGCGATCAAATGTAATGTGGGCACTGCAACCGGAATCCACAAGCCATGACCCTGCGTTTACTGCCTTCCTTTCGCGAGAAGAAGTCGAAAGTAGGCATGTAAAGTCGCTTTCAGCAAAGGCAGCAGTAGAAGTTTCATCTCGAGATACGAATGCACTTGGCTTCATGCCGGGGTTGCGGGACCGGAACCCGTCTGGCGGTGCTGGTCGGCGCCCATTCACATCCTTGCCCCAGCAACGCGCTGCAGTGTGTCCATGTCGATTACAGTTCGTACATCTCATATCACGTCGAATAGGCATGCGATTGACAAGTGCAGGTGCGTGGGGTGAAGTAGTAGAAGCGGTCTTCATGCTCTCTCGTTGTCCCTCTTGCAGCAGACGACTCTTCACAAAATCGAGTCCAAACACTTTATCCTCATTGCCAAGTGCGTCTAGTGCAACAATCAAGTTATCAAATCGTGGAGGCAAACCATTTAACACAGCCATTGCAATTTCTTTATCGTCAATCTCAACACTCATTGAATGCAATCTCGCAGCAAGTTGCTTCACACGATTGATGAACACGAGCACTTTCTCGGATGGGAGCATGGATACAGTGTAAAAGTCGCGACGGGCGGCAAGTTTGTTGAGCAAAGTGTGACGCTCAAACACATTCAGAATCGCCTCCCATGTCTCTTTTGCACTGCTACACCCTCGCACATGTTGCAAGTAGTCATCAGAAAGCGTGAGTCCGATGACTGCCTTTGCTTTCGCATCACCACGAATCCACTTCCTGCGATCATCTGAGGTCGCATTTTCCGATATATCATCAAAAACGTATTGATCGACATCTCGGAGAGCAAGCAGTAGCTGGATTTTCTGCTTCCAGATGTAGAAGTTAGATGCGGTCAGCTTCTCGATTCTGACCGATCCAGAGCTTTGGTCATCCATTTCGCCGAATGGATGTACCCTTCGAGTATACAAGGTCTTCCGTCCCGGGATCCCAAGCCGTTAACCGATAGTCAACACAATGGCAAGCCCACCCGTATAGGAAGTTTGTAGCGATTACTCGGAAACGTTCTTGGTGCTTGTTCCCGGCGGAGTGGAACAAGCGTATTCTTCTTAAAAATGCCTTAGGGCGCTACCCCTATATGTTGGCCAGTGCGGGTCTTTCGACTGTGAACTAAATCAAACGTGCCACGAGTAAGCACAACAACTTTGCCTGTAGACGAACCAGGACTTTTGGTTACTACCGCGAACGGTCCCTGCAACCTAAATCGGCTTGTCCAAACTTGATACGGTACTGCCTCAAGGGTCTCCCATAACACAAGAATGAAACTGCCTTCGTCGTACTCGTGTGATTTGTTCACAATCACTCCTTGGGTCACCCTCTTCCGTGCAAACTTAATCAAGGTACGCGACCTTATACACGTATAGTGAGAGGTTCAGTGTTTAGGCACGTATTCTCTTCACCCAGGGGACCGAAGTCGTACCTATAGGGCTAATACCGAGAGCGTTACCCACACCGCCGACGCACCTCCCGAAGGCAGAGTGCGGATCGACTCGACCAGTACACTGTGATCCTCCCCGAGGATCAGTAATTTGTCTCTCGACGATTCTTGGTCGGACCCTCGCTCAAGTCAGATTTCCAATGGCACCAGCCTTTCACCAAGAGCGAGGGTATGTTCCACTGAGGATTTGGCAATGCGTTGGCCACTAGGGACTTTCTTCCTCCCGACTAGCGGAAGGCTCACCCACAGCTCACACAACGACTGCCACGACAAAGCAAAAAAACTGAGAACTGACAGACCACTGAGGATTTGGCAGTGCGTTGGCCACTAGGGACTTTCTTCCTCCCGACTAGCGGAAGGCTCACCCACAGCTCACACAACGACTGCCACGACAAAGCTGCAAGACCACAAAGTTGATTTCCAAAAACTGGGAACTGACGGACCACCAAACTGAAAAGTCGGCTGAAACGGTGATGAAAACGACGGCGAAAACTGAAAAAACTGAAAAACTAAACTCGAAAGCGGAGACTGAAACTGATACCTTCTTCTTCTGCTTGACGAGCTGAACAAACTGATACTTGAACGACGGTGAAACTCGAACTTGAACCAAAACGAAGACGACGATCAGCGTTGAACTGGGCCCATAACCTATAGAAAGGTCAGCGGGGCAGAGGGAAGAAGGATGGTTGAAGGTTGCTGGTGGTATTGAAAATGTGCGACCACATGCTGTTATCTGGAAAGGTCAAAATCGAGTGACACGTGTACATGACTGCACGGTCCGGGCGCTCTTACCCATATCACGACATGACACGTGTAAAATCCCAGATTTTGGGGTTCCGGGGACGAAAGTGCCCTCTCGGAGGGTCATGCAAATTTGCATAGTTTTGCCAAGTGGAACCTTGGCCCGTAGCACTATAGACTACACAGGAAATACTGCAATTCTATTGGCCCTCAGGTCTAATGCTGCAAATCTATTGGTCGAGCGTTGTCCACGTGTGCGTCATTGGCCTTGTGATGTACTTTAAATGGCCTGTATATGCCATAATTACGTTGTTTTGGGGGTTTCAAGTGGTTTGCCATGGTTGTAATGGGTAATTGCATGGGGCCCCCGGGCGGGACAAATTTATGCCGTGTACACATGTACACGTCGCCAGGTGGATTCGTGTACGTACACATGTACACGCATCCAGGTGTATGCACATGAGGGTTTACAGTTTTACAGTGTCAGACTGTTTGCGATCCTGCGCGTGTCCGAGTACAGTACATGTGAATCAAAAGTACAACAAGTACTTGTCGCGAGAGGAATACAGTTGTGCGATTATTCTGTGTACGCGTCACGCTGTATGCGAGTCTTGCGTGAGCACGCGCCGTTGCACTGTGCTCTCGTCATGGTGCGCCGTTGGATGCAAGTTCATGACAGTACTCGTGTGATTTACATGTATTCTCATGTGAGTTGTGTAGAAAGTCTGGATGCACATTGTTATAACTTGCCATAATTGTCTGACAGTGCTTGGCGAAATTAGTAAGGTGAGAAACAAGGATACGTATGGCGATTGTGATATGAAAGACGTTTGCGTTGTTGGAAATAGACAAGTGCCAAGTTGTTCGTTGCACAACAATGAAGTCTGGCATGACTGGATGCAGATTAGTAAGGTGTGAAACAGTTGCATGCATAGGGCCATGGTTTACAGTCATTTGGAATGTGTAGAAATAGTTGTGAGCTAATAGTTACGAATCGATTCGTAAGGTGGAAATCGAACAGTATGGTCGGGCCACAAGAGGACCGCGCTTGGTCGCGCATAGTAGAGTATGGTTTACTGGGAGTCGGAGTAGAGCGATAGTGTAGCACTCCAAGTGTATAAGTATCGCAGGAAAACGGCTTCAAAGTAAACCTCGGCACCAACTCCTTCACTCACACACATCAACCTGCCTTCCTTCTTTCCCTTGCCCCTTCGAACCTACCATTAGGTGGTTGACGGGAAAAGAAGTTGATACCATTTTACTCTTGGTCGCCAACTATTGGCGCTACTTATACTCTTCGAACTACATACAATTCGAGCCATTAGGGCTGGTCACGTGACTCTCCTTCTTGCACTCGTTGATAATCAAGTGACTCTCCCTGTTGCGCTCTCGGTTGATAATCAAGTGACTCTCCTACTTCCACTCTCGGTTGATAATCAAATGACTCTCCTTCTTGCACTCTCGGTTGATAATACTTTGGGACCGTTTGAGAGTCAATAATATCTGAATGTACTGTACTGTAGATTACAGATTTTACACTACGATTAATAACCACTGTGGCACATACGTCATACGTGTCACACACGTGTCAAATCGAGAAAAATGAAACATGTTCAGAATGTACTGTAAAGTGCCACGAGGTACATAACTTACACGTGTCAACACCAAAATTGAAACATGCTCGGAAATAATAGGAAAGTGCAACCGTGTACAAATATGACACGTGTCCACGTTGAAGACCAAACATCCTGAGAATGCTCTTGCAAGTATTTTAGGTTTCGTCGACGTACACGTGTAATATCTGTCCAGGCTTGTAGCTTAGCATGTGGTCGAAGATTTCCAACAGCGTCGCACACGTGTGCTGTCAGCCCCGACGGCTGACGGCATTACAGCGTGGGACAACCGGCGCTACAGTAAGTTACTACAGCATACCGGTACTGTAGTATTATGATAGACGCATTGCATACAATAAATACGAGCGCGACCGGCGGCGGGGTAGGAGGACAAGCACGGACTTGTCCACGACCTACCGCCTAGGTCCGTCTTCCAGCTTAACTGACGAGCGCGATCCGCTTCCGCGCGCGTTAACCGGGACAAAGCGGGTAGGGGACAGCCGCGTACCCGAGCGAGCCTAGATCCGCCTCCGCCCGTCGGCGCTGGTACGTTACCCAGCACCGCTCCGGGGCGTCGAGGCGTAGATCGGCCCGCGCGTACGCTCGTCCCCGACCGCCCCGCTCTACCACGGTACCAGGGCCCGCTTCTCTGTCCCGTTACCTGTGTGTTCTCCCCGTCTTCTCGCCCCTCGTGCGGGGTCTTCGTCGAGCTAAGTATACACCCCTCTCCGTTGGGGGGTGTTATACTACAGTGGTCTCCCAACCTAGAAGGCCACGCGATTATCGCGAGAAGAATATCGTTCGGATCCGCGTCCGCGCCCGTCGAAATGGAAGAAGGAACCGCGAACTCGATTCAGACGGAACCGGCGAATATGGAGTGAACCGCGGGCCGCGCCTCCGAGTCAGGCGCGCTGCACGCCCCCTTCGGCGGCGCCGCCGCAGGTCCTACCGACCGCGAACCGTCGCCTGGGTTTTCAGAAGGACGCGCTCACGCGATGTATGACAGGATCGCGGAGTACATCGAGGACGTACGGACCTCGCTTCGAATTGACGTCTCGGACGCGGTATATTCGCGCTGTATGGCAGAGCTACACTCCCTTCGCGAAGGAAGATTCGACCGCGTCTCCCAATCTTTGGAGAACCTCCGAGCGCTAGTCGACCAGCTACAGAGTCGGCTAGCGCTCGTCGAGGATTCGCGTCTCGATTCCCCTGTCGAGAACAGAGAAGGCCGCCCTGAGAGATCGGCCTCATCAAGACCACATGACGCACAACCCTTCTCGTCCGCGGAGCAAATACGCGCGTTTGCCCATATGGCCGCGGAACTCAACTCGACGCGGAGACGCCCTCGCGAGGTGGAACAGAACCCGACCAACGGGTCGCCCGGAGCCCCTACGAGAGGGCCCGGTGCCACTGTTCCCCCGATCGCGTCAGACGCGCCGGAGTTCCGACCGACTGGTGCTGGATCCAGTCGGTACGCGGATGGCCCAAGACCACCAATGGACGCGAATGTCGCGTCCGAAACCCAAGCCCTCCCGTATGTCGCCGGAGACATACGGGGGATGGGACGCGTACCGTACTCGGACGACCAGGACCGTGGAGGAGCCGCCCGCGGATCAAGGGAACCGATTCTCTCTTTCGATCCTCGCTGGGGCGGCTACCAGCCGGTGGACCTCACCGCGCATCCCGGTCCGGTCGATATCCGAACGCTACCCGTCACCCCTTTCGGGACGTTGGGACCCGCGGCACCCGGGGTCGAGCCCGTCCATACCATGATACAGGAGTTCAGCGATGTCGCAAACTACCGCATGTATCGGTTGGACAATACGTCGAGGCTCGTTACCTCGGGAGACGCGGGACGGATCGCGAAGTACGTTCAGCGCTGTCGTGGGATTCGACCCACGATGCGCAGCTTCGACGGCACTGACGCGATTCAGTTACTACCGTTCTTGAAGGATATACGTATCACCTTCAACGGGCAACACCTAACCGAAGGTGTGGCCGTCCGCGTCTTCGCGCATTTTCTTGAACGCGACGCGGAAAGATTGTATACGAGTTATACCATGCGCGGGCTACGCGCTGGCCAGCTTCACGACGACATAAGCTGGCCTAGTCTCTTCAACCAGTTCATCAAACGCTACCTCACGGACGACGTGTTTGGTGAAGCGTATGATACAGTCGCGACCGCGCGACAGCAACCCCACGAGACGGAAAACGCGTACGCGGATCGATTGGAGTCCGCCGCGTTCCGGTGCACCGCGGTGTTCACCGAACAAGCACTCGCGCATTATTTCGTGTGTGGACTAGCCCCGGCCACCCGAGCCGCCGTGGCTGAGACGGTGCAACGACTGCCCGGATCGCAGAAGACAGACCTCTCAAGCATCCGCCGTATAGCGACGGCGGAGGGTACTACATTCCGCGCGCGTCGCGGCCTACCCCTGCCGGATCCGAAACCGGCAGGGAGAGCGGGTCGACCATCGAGGTCGAACGCGACAAGTTCACCCGCGACAGCCCTCCATATTGGAGAAGATGAGTGGCAGGCCGACCCTGTCCTCATCGCGCGAGGCATGGAGCAAAGGGGAGGTCGACCCCCCACACCGGCGTCAACGCGGTCGACCGGAAGTTTCGCCACCGCGTTCGCGCATACTCCGCGCCTGCCAAGTGGTACGGACCACAGGGTGCAGGAGCTGGACATTTCGCGTCAAGGAGGGGATCGCATATCGGCAAGCGTCCCCAAGTTAACCGAAGTGGAGACGCGTCACGCGGCATCTTTCGCATCCACAGACGGTAGCGCGTACGTCTGTTGGCTATGCCGTACGTACGGGCATGCCATGTACGCGTATCCCTTCCTGTCGCCCGAGCAACGGATGTTTACAACGTACAGGAATTACAAGTACCAGATGGAGACGCGTCCTGGGATGCGCAACCTCCTCCAGCAATCGGTTCGCGAGGACCGATTTCCTCGTTAAGGATACCCGAGTCGAGCGGGAGCGGGCGCCCGCTTCGCTCCCCGCGGTGGCGGGTACCGTCGTAATGAACTCGACCAACGCGGGAGACGCGACTTCCGTCAGGCAGACACGCGATATCCGCGTCAAGACGGAAGGGGAGACCGGGACCGTTCCCGACTCTCGCCGGGGGTACAGAACGCGATAATGTACCTCTAGGACTGGGCAGAGGATACGCATGCCCTGCCCAGGGGGGGACGCGAAGGAGATCCGGCACCCGCGGCCCCGCAAATTCTACAACGCCGGGACGTGGTGAATTAGGGCCTCGAAGTATCCGAATACTTCGACCAAGCCGCGAGACCGAGACGGACCACGCCCGCGCCCCCACTCGACGAGGGACGCGGAGGCGCGCCAGCTATCGGTAGCGACGCACTTAGCTCCGATAGCTCCGGTAGCTCAAAAAACGCGTAAAGACGGTTACGTTCGCGCGGTCGCGTGAGCCGTCTTGTCCATATCCCATCGACCCGCCACCGCGAGCCCGACAAGAGCACGGGAGATATTTACCGATAATATCCCTCGCGCCCTCTTGCGAAGACGCCGAGACTCGCGTGATTCCGGAGCAGGAAATAAGGGACGTCGTGGCTTCCGTATGCCCGACGCCCGAGAAGAAGCCCCCAGGGCCCCCCGTGGGCTCTAAGCTGCGGGAGGACCGCGAACCGCGCAAGGACGCGACTTGTCGTGCGGACGTCAACGAACAACAGACGTCCCGCGACCAAGGAAGAAGGACGCGTAAACGCGGAAAGAGCCGCCGCCGACGCCCCAGGCGAAACGATCTCGCGAATCGGACCGCACCGAAGGTTGTCGACGGCGTCATCTGCTTGATGACGTCGAAGATATATAATGCCCTCGGCTCGATAGCCACGGAGGGCAACGCGTTCAAGCCCCACACTATCGCCGTTGATACGTGCTCGGGATACAATCTGGTGAGAAAGGCCGACCTTCCTCCCGACTGGACGCGTTACGTAATACGCGACGCGCATCTGCCACGGCTGGCTGGCGCGAATAGCAACCCGCTCAAGCTTAGCACGGTTGTCCGGCTGGCCGTCCGGCTCCGGAACAGGACGTTCCGGGTTCCGTTCGTCGTCGCGGAGCAGCTCGCAGTTCCCGTTCTCCTTGGGACCGCGTTCATTGACGCGCACGTGCGTCGTATCGATGTCGACGCGCAGAAGCTCGACCTCCGTCAAGGTGGCTCCATTGCCATTGTCGACGGGAGGGGGGAGCCGTCTCCCCCGACCAGACGACAAGGCCGTCAGACGAGCCGAGCTGACGTACGCGAGGAAGCCGCGCAGGCGATCCGTATTGCCCGCTGGGTTACCATCCCCGCGATGTCACAAGCTCGCGTACTCGTAACGACCGCGGGGAAGGGGCTCGTCTTTTTGGAACCAAAGCCATCGCTTCAGCACCGCCTCGGTGTGAGGTTGACCAACGGCGTAGCCGAGGTCCTACCGCACCAGACCTTCGAGGCCGTCGTCGCGAATTTTTCGCGTTGCACAAGGCGGCTACCAAAGCACACCGTCGTTGGCTACGCGAAATGAAACCCCCTCGCGATCCTAACGCTGGAGCGCCGGGTCGCGGAGGAGATCGCGCACGCGCTACACCTGACCGACTTGACCGATCAAGTCAGGGAGGTAGGAGTTGGCCGATCCAACTCCGATGACCAGACCACCGTGGGTGACGGACAGGTTGACACGGACGAACGGACACCTTTATACCTCCCGACGACGGAGGGTACTGTACTCCCACAGAATAAGGGTCCCGAAAATCGACCGATGGATTGGGAAAAAGAGGTTGACTTGTCATACATCGAGATGCTCCGTAAGCACTCGAGTCTGTGGAGCGGTGCGCTCGGAACTATCCGAGCGACGGAGCACCGCATTACCCTCGAACCGGGTACGAAACTGATACGCTCGATGCCCTACCGTAAGGGGCCCGCGATGCGCGAAATAGTCGCGAAGGAGGTCACCAAGATGTTGAACGCAGGGGTTTTCGAACCCGCGAGCACCGAGTGGGCGTCCCCGGTGGTGCTCGTACCGAAGAAAGACGGCTCTCTTCGGTTCTGTGTAGATTATCGGCGTCTCAACGCGAAGACTGCAGCGGATTCGTATCCGCTGCGGCGTGTGGACGACTGCATCGACTCGTTAGGAGATGCAGCCGTCTTTACGACGTTGGACTTCAATTCCGGTTATTGGCAGATCTCGGTCGCTCCGGAGGACCGGGATAAGACAACCTTTACGACGCACATGGGCACGTTTCGCCACCTGCGAATGCCGTTCGGACTAAAAGGGGCACCGGCCACCTTCCAACGCGCCCTGGATATTATTCTCTCACGCGTTCGCTGGCAAATATGCCTCGTCTATCTCGATGACGTTATAGTGTTCTCGCGTACGCACGCGGAACATGCGAAGCATCTCAGCACTGTCTTGAGCTTGCTTGGGAGTGCCGGAATCTCCCCCAAGCTCAAGAAGTGTAGCTTCTTTCAGCCGAAGGTACACTACCGGGGGCACGTCATTTCCCCAGGTAAGTTAAGCGTGGCGGACACAGCGGCCGATGCCTTCAAGACGTTCACGTTCCCGAGGACACTTACGCAAGTGCGCTCGTTCCTCGGGGCGTGCAACGTATACCGCCGATTCGTTAAGGGGTTCGCGAAGATAGCGCGTCCTGTGACCTACATGACGCGCAAGGATGCGGATCCTGACTTCTACAACCCCATGGAGGCCCAATTGAACGCGTTCGAGAACCTCAAGAGGTGTATGATCGCTCCGCCGATCCTCGCGCTACCGCGGTACGGCCGTCCGTACATGATCGACACGGACGCGAGTGCCTACCAGCTTGGCTGCACGCTGCTCCAAGAACACGACCAGCCAAACGACTGGCGCCCCGTAGGCTATTGGTCCTACTCGCTGAACGACAGCGAGCGCAACTACGGCGCCACGGAGCGCGAGTGCTTCGCCGTCGTGTGGGCCGTCCGCACACTACGGCCGTACGTAGAAGGAACGAAGTTCACCGTCCGAACGGATCACGACGCCTTGAGGTGGCTCATGTCCCTCACAGAGAGTTCCGGAAGACTCACCCGGTGGCGGCTACGTCTGGCTGAATACGACTTCACCATTCAGTACCACCCCGGGCGCGTGCATCAGGTGCCCGATGCCCTGTCACGCCTCGTGACGCCTCGTGTCGCCGATGACCCTCGCCTCATCGTCGAGGTGGATGACGACATTCCCACCTTCGACGGGGCCACGACCGTTCGAGACGTATCGAACGAGCTCGCGGACCACGTTTGTACCGCGAGCTGTGACCATCAGGCCGTCCATGTCTTCGTGACGACACGGACCCAAGCCAGGTCAAGGACGAGGTCGCGCGTACGACCGCGCGACTAACCGCGAGGCGACGACGAATCCCCCGCTCTCCAAGGATCCAATTCGTTTTGGGAGGAGAACGACGAGTTCGACGCCGCCGACATCCAGCGCGCCGAAGACCCCGAAATCGGCGCGCCCGACTCTCCGGTCGCGCCACCGCAGGACGACCTCCCGGCTCCTCTTACAATAGAGGAGATAGCCGAGGAGCAACGCGTGGATGACTTCTGCCAAACCGTCTTGGCACGACAGTCAAAGTCCCGGGACTCCGCGTTCTTCGAGGACCACCAAGGGGTCCTCAAACGGAGACACCCCTTTGATCCTGATATCGTCGAGGTGGTGGTACCTCGGACGCTCCGCGCTAGGCTCCTCCGCCTGTGCCACAACCCGGCCATCGCGGGACACCCGGGCCAGAATCGTATGTACTTCGCCCTTCGACGCGAGTACTACTGGCCCCATCTCGCTGCAGATGTCGCTGCCACGGTGCGAGGGTGTCGGACCTGCGCGATGAACCCGGTCAAATGGCGGAAACACCTCAACCGTTTGAAGTTGTTCCCCGCCAAGCGGCCACTAGAGAGCCTCGCGATTGACATCTTGGGTCCGCTCCCGAAGACGAATGCAGGGAAACGTTTCCTACTCGTTATCGCAGACCGCTTCACTAAGTTAACACAAGTTGTCGCGCTTCGAACAGTGACCGCGTACACTGTCGCGACGGCATTCTGTGACGCGTGGGTCTTCAAATACGGCGTTCCGCGTTCGCTGTTGTCGGACAACGGTCCTCAATTTAACGCGACGTTCTTCCACAGCGTGTGTCGCGTACTGGGGATAACTAACTTATATACGTCCGCGTATCATCCCCAGACGAATGGACAGGTTGAACGTTACAACCGGACTATCGCGTCGGTGCTTCGGAACTACGTCAACGAGCATCAGGATGATTGGGACGTGTACGTGGGACTGTTTACGTACGCGTACAATTCCCACGTACACCGAACCACGCGTACGACACCCTTTGAGCTCGTGCTCAGCAGACCCCCGCCGGAGTTCTCCCTTCGAAGAGCCGACGGGGACGCGCCCCCCCCGGACAGAGGAACTCAACGAGCAGAGTTTCTCAAGACTTTGGACGAGACGATCCAAAAAGCTTACGAAAGCTTGCATTGTACGCAAGCCCGCTACAAACGCGACTTCGATAAACGCGTACGAAGAATTAACACGCGACTCAATCCGGAGGACTACGTGTACCTCAACCCCACCGATGGGGCGAAGGCGTCGAACAAGCTCGCGTCACCTGCCGTTGGACCATACCGCGTACTGGCCAACGACAAACAAACCATCACGATCGACCGTGATGGGGTGACGGAGCGCGTCTCGGCAGACCGCTGCGTGTACGCGCTCCCTCTGACGGACGCGCTACGAGCAAGTGCAACAACCCCAGGTGAACTTGCCGACAAGGTCACCGAGGGCACGCAGTTCGCGGTCGAGCGTCTGCTCAAGCATGGCGTGGTAGACGACGGAACTACGGAGTTCCCCATCAAGTGGGCTGACTACGACGAGCCCACTTGGACTGCACGAACACATGTTCCCGAGGAGCTAGTGTCGCAATACGCGAAACGACTGAGAACGCGTACAGGAAGGGAACTCACCTCCGAAGTAAACGCCGTCGTTCACTCTTGAGGAGGGGGCCCCGAACCGCTTCGTCACCGCGTAATTAACACGCCGCGGTTAGGAACAGATGACGCGTACGAACGAACAAATGTACCCCGCCGGGGTGGCAAACGAAGGCGCGAGACGCCAAAACGTATTGGCCGTCAAGCTCATCCGATACGACAGACGTCGTCGAGAAGACGCGAGAGACGGAGACAGTACGTACTGTACAACAAAAAAAGGCAGCCCCGTATTAACGGGAGGATACGACCTCCCAAGAAACGCGAACGCGTCACGGGAACACCCGCCGATAGGGGGCTCGAATCGGAAAGCAAGAACGACGCCAAGACGTATGGACAGTCCAAGCTTACTACGCGACACACTAATACCAAGCGGCACGAACCGCTGGCACCGCAATGTGTTGCGTAGTCACCAACGAGAGGTAAGAGGGCGACGCCACCCTCATACCCAGGAAATGACGCGAGCGGTCGCGACGAGCTCCACGCGTAGGGAGACTCACGATCCCGCGACTGCTCACGACCGACGAGGTACCGACGGGAAGAGGCCGGCATAGATAAGCGAAAGCCGGCGCGTGCCGCCCTACCCCTCCAGTCAACCGGTTACCACGTACCCAAAATAATTTGGGAAAATGGACCAAAAAATATGGGGAAAATACAGTCCGATTGACACTGTATGCCAAACCGCCGCCACCTCCGGAAATAATCAAAAAAGAGTAGTGACGTACAGTGGGGCAAGACGCATGTGCGCACGTGCGCATACCACCGACAGGACAAGTGTCGACAGGAACGACACGCAATCGGACAGCGGAGGTCAGCGCGCGGAGCAAGCTACCCTTCGCGGGGGTGAGAGCCATCCCGCACTGAGAGGGCACCGGAGCGGACCCTGACTCTTCCCCCAGGCGAATACGCCGACACAGTCGCGCTCGCGTCGCCCAAGGGGCCTACGACGAAGCTGTCGCAATTTACCTAACCACCGCGCGCGCGCCCGACTCCGGGTCCCGAAACGTCGGCCGGATTTCCTTCCTCGGAGTCGGAGGGCTCGCGGGCGTCCGCCTCGCGCCACGAACACCTCCCCGCACAGTACGGGAACGAATCGTGAGGGCTACAAAGCGACCGCGATCGTGACACCAGTGCGCCAGGGACGCAACTCCTCGCGACGCGCACACAACCCAACCCCCCTCTAAACTTCTATCTAACGTTCGTTTTCCCGCGTGCGTGCACACAGAGATTAAGACAAACGCGCGCTGCGCCCCGGCGCCGCGCTGGCCAAGGCGACACCAAGTGTGACGCAAGCCCGAGATCGGATAGGGAAGGACGGCCGCTTCCGTGGCTCGTGGCGATCTACTTGCCAAGGAACAGGGGACCGGTCGAAGAACATGGCTCGGACGCGGTGTACAGGACAACCCGCACGGGATGATTCTGAGGATGTCGCGCCAGCGGCTCGGGCAGGCGGCGAAGCGGAATTGCGAGGAGGATGACGGGGAACGCGTAAGGCGAGCACCGGCGGAAGCAGGCCTCGACAGGAGACCGCCGTCGCCCCGGAACATGAGCACGGCGTCGCGCGTCGCCTGAGCCGCATCGGCCGTGATGCGGGCGCGGCCCTGTCGCTCACTCCTCCCAGGTGGGACCCGGCCGACGGCGGAGAAGGGACGAAGTTCCGAACGACTTACGATCTCACCCCTCGGCTATCGAGCATCGCGCGCACGGCTCAAATTGTCCGCGAAGTACCTTGCCGAAGGTTCGCTCGACTCCCTTCCCTTTCATTACGCGTCATGAACCTATCCCTGACGGACAGGGGACTTTTCGGAGTGGGTGTGACTGGAAATTATTGACGTACGGACAACAACGACGATGGAAAGAAATTATCCCTGGAGGACCTGAAAGGGCAACTCATGGGGTCACCCCTTGCGCACGTGGGATCCATGACAAGACACGAAATGTTGGAAGGACCCTACGCGAAGTATGAAGAGAGAGTTGTCAGGGAAGGCGACGACGACGGGGAGACTGGTTTTGACCCCAACTGTAGGGGCATAATGAGGAACACGTGACCTGATAAATAGGCAATGGACCCGAGATCGTCCACCAGGACGGCGAGAGCCCGAAAATGTCGGGAGGGAAACGGATACAAGGGATACGGAATAGGGCACATCCGGAGAAAGGGTCCCGGACCGAATTCAATCCAGGGTGACATTGAAAGGAGGAAAATTAGGGTCGCTAGCGGCAAAAGAGTGGGACATCCGATCGAGACGAGAGCAAGGGTACACTACTTGTAGTGCAATGCGCCTGTTAGGCAGAGACCAAGGTCCGACGGTCCAACACAAACAACAGCAACAAAAACAACAACTGCCAACGGCACAGCGCTACGGAGTGTTCGAAGCTCCCTGTCCTCTTTAAGCGGGTTTGCGGCCCGCAGTAGCTCGGATCCCTGATAGGGGGGGGGCAAAGAGAAGGGCCCAGCCCGGGATCGGTAAATGGTGGTAGAGACTTGTAAAGGCGACTGCTCGACGAGTTGGGAGGGGTGTTTAGGTAAACCTGGTCCGATGGGTCGTAAATCCAATGCTCGAAGAGCGCCTTGTACACCTTATACCCTTGATAAGGTCTTCGACGGGGACGTCGCAACGTAGCCCGTCGGGAAAGAAGAAAACGTAGCAGCGCTACACCGTCGTACTGCCCGATGGCAAAGTACCAACAACGGATCGGTCGCAACCAGATTCCGATGGAACCAACACTGAGAAAAGCACCACTGGGGCACCAACACAAAAGCCCGATGGCGAATGACGTCACGTTGCGGATCGCAATCCTACAAGGTGGGACCAACTCAAGATTAAGGGAAATTAGGATAGGGAAATAAAGGAAAATTGATAAGGAAAAAGGGGACCCCCGAGCGATGAAGGATGCCGTAGGCTTAGGTAAAAGGGAGCGTCTTGGTAGAGACGGACTTCGACCAAGGCGACATTCAACTCCGGCAACTCGGGTTCGATTGGGAAATAAAGGGAAAAGGAATGGGACCCCCGAGCGATGAATGATGCCGTAGGCTTAGGTAAAAGGGAGCGTCTTGGTAGAGACGGACTTCGACCAAGGCGACATTCAACTCCGGCAACTCGGGTTACCTTTACTGACTTAGTCGTCAGAGGGCTAAGGTATATATCGCCCCGCCGGAGCCAGTACAGTAGCTCGCGGCGCTAGATCCTAGATCTAATCTAATGTTAAATAGCTAATATGCGACTAATTAAAATTAATAATTAAAATAATAAAGTGAAATGATTTCCACTTTTGCTTGTCATACCCCATCATTTTCATCTCTTTTCACCCCCCTTTTCAGGTGCATATTGCACTACATATCCCCCTTCTGAGCGCCCTTGCGCAACACCCAGCCATCGTATAATCTCCTGCCGCTGCTGACCGTGTTTCCCGGTCATCAATCACTCTGCGCGGCGTTCTAGCAAGGGTAAGACGAAAATACCATGCTTCCTTCTCCATCGGAACACTCGGACGATGGTGCCACCCGTAGACGTCCGGGCGTTGGCTTTCCTCGCAAGTTCGAAGTGCCCCGGGGTCTTCCTTCCATACCCCGTCTACCCCCTGTTACCGTCTCTGCCGAGCCGGCCTTCCATCCGGGCTACCATTCCTCTTGGGTGGCCCGCCGTCATCCTTCGCTCGAGGAGCTGCAGAACAAAACCATGCGTGATAACGCAGCCCTGTTTGCTTCTGCTCAATGGTTCTCCTCTGTGGGCGTCCGCGACCTCGACGGCATCAAAAATAATTTCGCCGATGATGCGGGCATGTTGCCCGGTAACCTCCCTTTGCAGGCCATTCACACCTTTGACTGGCGCGCCCGCATCACTATACCCACCTCCATCCTACGTCACTCCTCCCCGCGCGGTCGCTCCTCCTTATCCCTGCGCTTCATGGACGCTGTGCTCACTCGGATCGAGATTCCTATGGCCGACGCCCTCATACCTTCATGTTACCACTGCGACACTTGGCAGTGTCGTACGGAGGGGGAACGACTCTACCTCGACAACCTCATCGACTGCACCTACGGTGACCCCATGTCCGAGGCGGACTGACTGTGGCGCAACCGACGCACCGTCACGACCGACGCCATGTTTTGGACCCAAGCCATTCTTCCCACAAACTTTCGCCATACGAAGCGCGGCGGTATTTTCTTTTTCCAAAATACTGTACGCTTTGAACGTCGGGTCCGATCCGACACTGGGTACTTCGTGGCGTACCAGATGATTGAAGCTCGTGAAATTTCCAGACAGCACTACACCAATCGGTACCAACGAACCCCGTCCTGGTGGAGTCAATACGAGGTATGTCAGGGTTTCTGGGCTGAGTTAGGCCCCATCCTGACATATTACGGCAGTCATTTACGCGATCCGCAGCACGGGCTGTGGACTGTGTTTCTCACGGAGTGGTGCGTGAAAGTCGCCGCCACCCTCCTGTGGGAAGTTTTCGACTGTTGGCGCCTGTGGCACCTCCCTTCGAAACTCCGCGAACAGATGCGTCTCCTCGATTTTTCTGTCCCCCTTGGCGGGTCCGATGTGGACCGTGAAGTGCACGCCCTCCTCGATATGATCGAGACCGTAGCGTGGGATTGCGTTCCTCCACAAAATTCGTCTCGGTCCTTTTCACGCCAGCGACCCTCTTTTTCCCCTGGTAGAAATCATCCAGCTGCCGGCGACTTCGTGTGGATCAACCCCTGGTCCTCCTCCCTCTGTTCTGCCTGGGAGGCCCAGATGAGCCGCCGTTTCGGAAATCAACCACCAACCCCCAACGCAGTCACTGTAGTGAACGCGGATCCTCGAGAGCCTGAGATGTGCTCTCGACCTTCGGCCCCAACTTCCCCTCTCCCTGCACCGGTCCGTCCCTCCGCGCCTGAGGCCCCAGTGTGCGTCGTACTTCCTTCCACGAGCTCGGCGGAAACCTTGTCGCTTCGAGTCGTGTCTTCCTCCGACGTGAATCCAACCTCACTTCCTGCTTCCCTTTCACGCGAGGGACAGCTCATCACACCCGCCCCTACTTTGCCATTGCCGTCATGCACGGCACCCGCGGGCTTGACCCGCCCTCAGGCTCCTCCGCGCGCCGAGATTCCTCCTGCGAGCTGCTCGACGGGAACCATTTCAATCCAAGAAGCCCCTCCGTCGGCCGGGGATCCGACCCCACGTCCGGCTTGCCCTTCACCTGAGGGTCCGCTCCTCGCCCCTACCTCGGGCCCTCTATCATCTACAATTCCCAAAGGAAATACCTCTGCTGCCGCCGTTTACCATCGCCTTCTCATGGCTCATGGTGTGTAGGGAGAAGCTCTCCAGGGGGCGTCCCTGGACGACTTGCGAGTTCTAGCTCGGCTTGTCACCTCCCTTCCAAAGGGAAAATCCCTTGGGGCATAGTCTCGTTGAGACGGCGGCCACAGCACTCCCTTGCGACTCGTCCTTCTTTTCCCATCCTGCCCGCATGATAGTCGACTAGCGACTTTATCGTACGACCTTTGGGCGATAAAAAGAACCCATTTGCAAATCCCCTGTTATTTCCAACTTCCTCCTCTTTTTTTGCGTACCGTCACTGCGGTCGTACCCCTCTTTTCACCAACTTCCTCCTCTTTTTGCATTTTCAATTTTCCCTCCCCTGATTCCCCTACGTTTCCTTCTTTTCAGTTCCTCCTCTTTATCCTTGGCACGGCGTGTCGCTGAGCCTATTTCGCATCTCCTTACCAGCCTGTCATACTGGACAATCGACGCGGGTTGTTATGAGAGAGAAAGTTTCCGGTAGTTGTCTCCGTCTTCTCCTCTCCCCTTTATCCGCCAAAACATTGGTTTCCCCGTCGAGCTATGTACACAGTACAGTTTTTTTTCCGACGGATGACGTCCATAAATGAAGGACGCGACTACCGGGTGTGTCGCGTCAGGGCCCTTAGGTCTCGTAGAATTTTTAGAGAACTTCCTTTTCCCCCTTCCGTATTGATACGGCGTGTCAAAAACGCCGTGAGCGTGTTGTACGGTTATCCTGGGTGACTCCAGTCTCAATTCGTCCTAGTCATCGTAAAACCGTGGCGTGGAGGTGCAAAGAGAATTGGTCGTTGAAAAGCTCCTCTTTTGTCCGTCCCGCGGTCAACACAGTCGCGGATCATGCGGCACTGTCTTGATTCGTCGTCCCGCTCCTTCCTCATGTCAGCCTACCACCTCCCTGTTAAATAGTTTTCTGCAACCCACATCTCCGATGTGGAACGAGAGATTCTCTCGTTTCCAAGAATTATCTCAACATATTAAAAAGGTAGGATATTCTGTTCCCTTATCGCATGGATCGTGTAGGTCTGTCGGCCTACCCGTCGGCAATTGTACATACTGCTCCGGCTGGTGTTCTTTCCTCACAGCATCCGTCCCATTGGAGAGAGAGACCGTAACACATTATGTGTGTGCTCATGGGGCATGGGGCCTGGTCTTTGTGATGCAAGAAAAATAAGGGACGTCTTGGAACATGCTTGACCTATCCGGTCGCACCCGGTTGGCCTAATTATTTCCGCGACCGAGCTCTACTGTACCTTCCATGTGGTTTCGGACAACGTCGATGCTCCTAATTGCTTCCGTCGATTGCAATCTCCTTGTAGACACCTGCTGCACGTGTCTCCGCTCTTTCTTCATTGACCCCGTATAGCGATATTCTTCCGAGCTATTCACCACGAGTACCCAATTCCTTCGTAGCAGCTGCCCCGTCTGCGATCGTCATCGCGGAAGTGATGTCGCGTCTCTCTCCCGCTTCGGTTCTTCCCGCACCAACGTTTCCCTTTTGACTAACGCGCTTCGCGTCTCGGTCCGGGTGATGCTGCACCGAATTCTCACTACCAGTGAGGTCCACCTTCGAAGTGCTGTCGTCTACAGCTGGCTGCTTGACGTTCTTCTTCTCTTCCCTCGCCGTTCTCCTTTCTCGTGCACACTGTACACTTCCCGGCTGATATAGTCTTCCCTTGGTCGAAACGGCCCGGGGTCACTAGTATCTCTCCACTTTTTTTTGGACGAGTTGGCGGCTTCTCACTGTGGGTTCATGCCCTCGTCACCTACAATACACAAAACAAATAAAAAGGGGGAAACGAGGTGAAAGGGAAAGGCAATTGGTCTCGTACTGACCTGACAACATATTCTGCTTCCCTGGCGGGGGCGACAAAGGAGTTTCAAAAACCTTGCCTCTTCCTCCTCTTTTTGGGGGGCGTCCCTTTCGATGTAGTTCAACAGCTGCGCGGGCGACGGCGTCGCCGTGATATGAAGCTGGGGTCTCCTGTGTGAGCTCCCCATCGGGGTGCGCTCACAATCGATCATTTTCAAGGGGAACTGGGGCGGTGGGAAAGAGGGGTTGTCGAGGTCCTTCCCTCTGGTAATTTGCAAGATCGTCGGATCGACGCGTGGGGCTTGTGACAAAAAATGGGTTGTATACCTCGGCTGGCACTTCCCTTAATTTTTGTTAACATTTTTGAAGGCGTTTCGGGTGGTTCGCGCGCACCTTCCTCGTGCGTTTGCTAGCGGGGCGCGCGCATTCCTAAGTCAATCGCCATGACTCGTGGCTGCGAGGGGGGGCCTGCGGGTTCACTCTCTTCGTGTCTCGATGACAGACTAAGTCCTCATATGGGTACACCTGCAGGTCGCAGTTCGGTTCCCCCTCTCCCAATTAATTTGCTTCCCTGGCGCTGCCCGCTGGGCTGGTATGGCCTTATTTTTCTTCGTTCGGGGCACGCGTGGCGTGTCCTCAATCTCCGTGGCAGACAGTCGGCGTAGGCGAAGTGACCTCACATAGCCAATATATACAGGGAAAACGGAGCAACCAAAAAGAAAAGAAAAAGAAAGCAGGGAGCGGATTCCGTAGCGAACTTAGGACTGCGTCGTTCGTGTAGAAACAATTGTTAGCGTATTCGTGAAGGGCTGTTGGTCCTCCTGAAACGACGGCGGGGGTAGTTAGCCATGCCGGTGTGTATCGCGACACGAATGAGCGGCAACGGGTAAAGGTAGATCATATGTCATGTTGACGAGGCGTGTACAGTTGAGTGTCCACACATGTTTTGCAAGGCCACCGACTGTCTTCTATGACAAGAATTGTCAACGAGTTTTTGCTGAGGCGAGGACCTCCCTTCAAGACGAATGTCCCTTTCTTTCTTTAGTCCCCCCCCTGTAGAGAGGTGTGTTTTCAAACCAATGCTTCTCGATCCAGGGAAGTGTGACACCTTCGATGGACGCGTGCGTACTTGGGTATGCGCCATCATTTCGGGGTTGCAAAAAAACATTGCCCCTTCAGAAAACCCTCTAGCTCAACGAGCGTTTTCCCCTCCTTCCTTCGAACCTTTCCGACCCACTAGGGGTGTGTCCTGCGTCAGCTCTGCGTTCTAATTGCTGGTTTGGTATTAATTATACTCTTTTCGACGAAGTTTGATGCTGCTCATGTACCGGTTGTGTCATTGAAACTGACATCGTCGGTGTAATCCCCATTTGAAAGAAGCACGTCCGTAAGGAACACGAGCAATACTCCGTGGTCGAAGTGTATCAGCTGTAGTCCTTCGTTGCCCCTTTCTCCCCGAGAATACCAATTTTCGCGTATGCGAAATGTGGGGTCCTTTGGATTCGTAGTTGCGCACCATCTTCTCTCGTGCTCCTGACGGGTGCAATTTCCTTCTCCTTCTCGTCCGTCTATCGATTTGCCTTGGGATCTTGTTGATCGAAGTCCGCGATACGCGGTCGCGTCGCCAGAGTCCTGCGACAACAAAAAAAGAAATAAGATCAAATAGAATAGAGTAAAACAGAACAGAAAAGAGGGAAAGAAAAGAAACAAGGAAAAGACAGAGTTGAAGAGAAATCATGGTGGTAAGTGCTAAGTAGACCGTCCTGAAAAAAAGGTAATAAGACCGATTGTGAGCGTCGACGTCGGTCACCGCGGGTGAATTCGTAGCTGCGCTCTTCTGAGGGTGGTCCCTTTGGACGAGTCTTCGTGCTCGGCGAGCATGGGCAGTGTGTTAGCAAGGAGTGTGACGATCGGCTTCGTGTGAGGTCGGGTGGGGCTTGGCTGCAGGGCGACTTAGAATAGTTATGTCGCCGACTGTGGCAAACGATCACCACTTATCGTGCGTACTGCAGCTGCCGCAATTTTTCCTGCTTTTTGATTATAATTTCACAGCATGGCTGGAATCGACTTCTCACTTGTGTCGCCGGTTCAGCGGGTTGTTGTCAACACGCTTACATATGTATATACAATTTGATTTCATCATCCCCCCCCACGTGTGCGGACCGTCCGTTCGAAACGTCATTTCTCGTGCGTACCGTGATGAAGCGTGTGTGTTTTCCGAGAGGCTCAATGCCTCATCCAAGGATACAGTCTCGCTTCTCAGCCTTGCTCTCCTTTCCTTCAAACTCCTTATCTGCGAACCCCGTAGATGTGTTCCTTTCTTGAAGTTCTGACCTCTCTGTTGTCTCTAACCTACTAATTCTATTTACGATGGCTATCCCGGTTGTGCGTGCGACGCTTGCGTGGGTAAGGGTAGCCTTTTCCTTCGGAAATATGTGACTACCGCGCTGTGGGGGATCTGCTCAATAGGTTCCCACGTTGCGTCCTCGATGGTATACCGATACCACCTCACTTTGAGAATTAATTTCTCCTCGTCGTAGCCATGGTCCACGATCTTGTCGATCACATACTCCTGACTCTCGGTTCCTTCTTCCTGCGTGTCCAACTGTCCTTCCCCCTTCCGAAGATCTCTTTCCAGCACACTGGCTCTGGACTTTCCAAACTCGCGCACTACGAGGTCAGATTTTCAATATCTGAAATGATTTCTTAGAATGGCCCGGTAGATTTAGTGGTTCGAAATTTGTTTTAGATTTTTTGGCGCGCGCGCAGCACACTTTTCTGATCGTATCAAATCTACCGCTGGTCTAGCTTGATGAGCCATTTTTAATGTAAAATATAGTATAGGACGGATATCTGTTAGTTTCTACTAGATCCAGGCTGATATTGTACTGGTGCACACCAACACTTTGAAGCTGCATAGTGTGGCCATCCACGTGTGGAAAATGGACACCAGACCAGCCGCATCACTGCTTTGAAGTCACGTCCAAGACGATAATGAAATTCTTTGCTTTGAGGTTTCAGATACTTTCGGTTGCTCGAACCATAGCTCTTGCATCTTAGTGCTTCGCCCATCTATCTCTCTCTGACTAACGCGCGGCATAGTGCCACAAGAACGGTTATAGTTTATCTACCCGCGAAAGCGTCAAGCGGGAGTCTGATTTCCAAGTTGAGAGGCAGCTAAGGCGAGAGGCGGAACACGAGGACGCCTTCATATGAGAGTGACTTCCGCGCAGGCATAAAATCAGGAGCATGTCTTGGTTTGGAGGTGGAGGGATGTTTGGCAGGTGTCTACGACTACACTGCCAACAACAAGTTTAGTGAAGTGTCCACAACTGCGATTAGTCTCACATAGGACGGACGAGTCTCTCTGTTCTAAAATTGCACGGTTGGAACGTGTTCCAACCGTGCAGCCTGCATTACTAACGCGTTTCTAGAAACGATGTTCCCCTGCAACACAGTTCAAGGCTTGCAAATTGAGCTGCGATTGATTGATAAACGTCCAGTGCTTTATAGTTTTGACTGTTTTTACACTGCAGCAGGATCCGTGGCAGAAGGCCTCAGAAGTATACTGTGCGGCAAAGCGTCTTCGATCAAAAGCTTTGTAAGATCATTTGGTACCCTACAGCATCTACCTTTCCATACCTCAGTGCCGCACGAGAAGACTTACCGGTAAGGCAATTATGTCATGTCTTGTGACAGTACATTGGCACGACACAACTGAACCCTACTCTTGGGGTTGTTATGGTAGATGGTGCCTCCATGTCGGTGGATACAGCGAGCGGGCCCGGCTGGAAAATGGAGTGGGGATCCTCCTTCGCGATCATACACGTCCATAATACAGAGCTTACGCAAACGAGAATTTCAGCAATACAAATGCAGAAATTCTGCATCATCAATTGCCGAAACCCATTTCTGAAAAATTTGTGAACACTTTTCTAAAACGTTTACGCCAAACGTAGACTTTCAAACATGGGAGTATTAGACGAAAAGGGCATGCAGTACAACTAGACACTGTAGAGTGGTACCATCGTCGCAACGACGGCGATCGAGGTAGCCGTCGATTGCACGATGGGGCGGGGGAGGCAAAAGGACCATCGCACAGCTTTGGTGAGACGTTAAAAAGTCCCTTCGCAAGTCGCGTTCTGCAATTCTGTTTGCAGACGATCTACACGACTCCGCATTCTGTCACACCACAGCAACTCTTGATTTGGCAATGAAAATGGCACATGCTACTGTATCAAGGACTATCAAGATTACATGTTTGCCGAGAGTTTGTGTGCGTTTCAGGTTGCGGGCGGCTCCCCCACGCCACCGCCCGCTTCCTCCCTCCCTCTCGCGGGTAACCGCAGCAGCCCGCGTCGTAGCATTCCCCGCTAATCTAGACCTCCATCACGAAGTGCCTCCCGCTCCCGACCAGACGGTCAACTCCCAGAACGGTTCGCTCCGGCTTGCCACCTTTGCGCCCGTGTCAGACTGCGCTTTCTAGTGCTGGTAATGCCATCGCGCTCGTGTAGCACTGTCCCTCGCCGACTCCGCGCTTCCGCTTCGTCCCGCCCGCCATTTGCGGCAGCCCCTCCCGCCGTCTCCCTCGCCGTCTCACTGTGCAGAAAATCAACGGCGCTGTCAGGCAGGGTAAAATTTACACAATGGCACCCGACTCTACCGCAAGCGCGATGCAACAGCTCGCTAGCGTCGAGTTCTACAAGGCGCTATCTCCCCACTTCCAGCGCGTCTCTCACATGGGCCCGCCGTTTTCCGCCTCGCCGATGCGACGAAGCAGCTCCTGGGCGCGCCGTTCGTGCGCTGTGAGCCTGTCGTGCGACTCCTGCGCAAAGTCTGCGAGACACGTCCTGAGCTGTTGAAACTGGTCTGCGCCTGCACCACGCGGCTCTCCCGTGGGGAGAGTGTGCGCGAGCGGGTCGGCGAGCTCGTCGCTCCACCCGGCCTCCCGTTGGGCCATGGCCCGCGTGCAGTTCGCGTCGGTTGGACGCGCTGTGCGATGAGGCGACCGGCGTGAGGAAGGCCGGGAGGGAGACGAGTGTGAGATGCGTAAGGAGATGAGGAAGGTGAGGCCGTTTGCAAGGTTAATGGCGGCGACGTTGAACGCCGGGTTGTCGCACGTGAGGACAGAATTGAGGGTGGAGGCGGCTAGGGAGACCGCAGAGATACTGGAGGCGGGGAAGGTGGGAGGGACGGTTGTGTTTGGCGGAGAGCGGAATCCGATGGAGGCGCTCAAGGAACTGGTAGGGGTTGTTAAGTCGGACAAGGCGAGGAGGGTAAGGGTGACACAAGCGGTGGCGGCAACGAATTGGTAATCTTGTATCGCTGTGTATCATGCATGTATCCTATCAAACTACCGCCAATTACACGACACTTGTCCCTATCATTTCTCACAACCATGCTGAAATTCTCTTCACTAAAAACTCACATTTCGGCAATTTTTGTCACGACTTGATTGCAGAATTCTGTATATGCAATTTCAGTGTAAGGTTTTTTGCAGAATTGTTTGCAGAAATCTGCAGAATCCGGTTTGCGTAAGCTCACTAATGTAAATCGGGATCCATATTCCGCATCGGGATCATGATCAAGTTTTGAACAAGTTTTGAAGAAATCCCTTTGGGTCGTCCACTCGCTCCTTTTGTTTTGATTGTGTACATCATCTTCACACGCGTTCCCCCCGCATTCCCGCTCCTTAACCAAATCCCGCACCCGCCACACCCGCTCCTCCCCCGGCCCGTCGACGCAGTCCATCCACTATGGCTCCAGCATCTATGGCCCCGACCTCCGCCCCTTCTTCCCCTTCCCCCAACCCCACTTCCCAACCCGAGGAGCTCGTCCAAGTCGACACCGCCCTCGCCGTCCTCTCCAAAGTCAACTTGCTCGCCGAATCCACCGCCCTCGCCCTCGACATCGGCGGCTCGCTCGCCAAAATCATCTACCTCCAACCCTTCGGCACCCTCCATTCCACCGTCCCCCTCCTCATCCATCGCGTCGACGGTAATGTCGCCTCCGCCCTCTCCGTCAATGTCCCGGAACTCAATGGCGTCTTGCATATCTTCGCCTTCGAGACATGCAACATCCACCAGCTCCTTCGCTTCATCCGCTCCCATTGGGCCAACGACAGCCACCCTTCCACCGGCGCACACACACTCATCCGCGCCACTGGCGGCGGCTCGTACAAGTATGCATCCACCTTTGTCGATGAGATCGGCGTCACGCTCGCACGTCTCGACGAGATGTCCTGCACCGTTGCGGGCCTCAACTTCCTCCTTACCACAGTCAAGGAGGAGGTCTACGCGTACATCCCGCCACACAAACAGCCCGCCCATACCATTGCCCCATCCGATTCCGTCCATGAGCCAGCCCCGGATTTTGCCCGCAAGTTTGTCGACACCACCCGCCATCCCTTCCCTTATCTGCTCGTCAACATCGGCTCAGGTGTCTCCATCGTCAAAGTCACTGGTCACGGCCAGTTTGAGCGTGTCAGCGGCTCATCGCTAGGCGGCGGCACATTTTGGGGACTTGCGCGCATGCTGCTTGACTGCGCCACCTTTGATGATGTCATCCGCCTCACCCATGACGGCGACAACGCAAACGTTGATATGCTTGTCGGTGATATTTATGGCGGTGCGTACTCGAACCTCGGTCTCGACTCCAGCGTCATCGCCGCCTCGTTCGGCAAGGCCACTATGCTTATCGACCCTCCCGAGCTTCCCAACTTCTCGTGGCATAACTTGAAGGACCGCTTCTCCCGTGCCGTCAAGGGCTCGTTCGACTTGTGGATGTCATTTTTTGAAGCCGTGCCTTGCATCGGCGATATCCTCCGCGCTCTCATGCCCGCGCGCAGCCCCCGTAACCGCCACGGATCTCAGCGCCACTTTTCGCCAGCAGGACATAGCCCTGTCATTACTGAGAATGGTTTCCTACAATATTGGCCAGATCGCCTACCTGAACGCCCGTGTGCACAACTTGGATCGCATATACTTTGGCGGCAACTTTATCAGAAACCATCCCTATACCATTGCCGATATTGGGACTGTGGGACGGGACGAAGGCGGCGAGCAGGCGCAAGGCGGCCTCGAGCGAGCGCGGGGAGACGGGGATGGGTGCGATCTTGATGGCGTCGAGGGCAGAGATCTCCGTCTCAGCGGAAGCGTGTGTGCGGGCGGCGTCGAAGACGGTCGGGAGGAAATCGGTGAGCGGGGTGGGCAACTCATGCTGGACAGAGAAAGGCAGAGTTAATACCCTGTACTGTAGTGTGTATCCGACCGACCAAGCTTATCATACCTCAACAGATCCGACAAATTTAATAATTTTTCATCATTTAGCCGACACGAATTCTTCTGAAAGAATACTTCAAGACAGCCATATCGCACTTGAACAGTGGGGTTGTCAATGAAATACCTTGTAAATCACGAAGAAGCCATTTTCAATTTCGTACTACAAAGAAAAACTGCTTACAGTGAAGATTTCCAGGTTCTGCTTCACTTTTAGAGGTAGAACTTGTCTCCACAACAAAAGATTTATGCTGATTGTGTCAAGGGCTATGTGGAGTACCCAGTAGTCAAATCAGAACTAAAAAACAAGCAAGAAGTTCGAAGAAAAATCCCTTTGTCCTAAAATTTTGTCCTCACGGTCGGATAGACACTAGCAGACCGCCACTTGTAATGTAATTATTTGGTGTGCAAAATCTAAACCGCCAGGCCTGGGGACCCCTGCGCACTGTTCCTTCAACAACATCCTACACTCTCACTTCTTCCAACACCATAATCCACACGAAAATATCGGACGACAGCACCACCGTTCCTCATATGTCAGGTCGAAGAAAGAGACGTCGTACGATGGGCACTACTTGGATGGACAACGTCCCTAACTTGCCAGACCTGGCAGCCCTGTTCCATGACGTTCATACACGACCAGGATGCGATCTCGATGGGGATGCAGATGCGGCCGCACTTATGGAAGCAGAAGAAACCCCAGCTCTCGAGCTTCCGGAAACTGGCGAAGCGGCTGATATTTTGGGAGTGTTGAATGGGCACGCTTCGTCGAACAATCAGACTGGAGATCATGGTACTAGATCGAAGATAAAGGGCTCGGAACATCGAGAAACGGTTGTCGTAGAAGAAGGAATAGATCTTGTCGACTATGATGAAGGCCACTTCCCAGAACTTGGCGACTCGGAACAATTCGCTCCCGAGAGCGATCCAAACGGTGTTTTAGTGGGAAATGACAATATCATTATTCCAAGAATTTATTAAGAGAGCTGTGAGAGGATGGAGTGCCTTCCGAGTTTGTCAAGTGACGATCCCGAAATGGGAAGCAGGCTGGACAGCCAGAAAGTTTTGCGATTATTTCTATCGTCTCGGAAGCTTTTCGAACCATGGTACAACCTTTTGGGCTTCGTAATAGTTTGCGGTAACGTCCGCTATACGGTCAGACAGTATAACCTCCTGAGAGATATACTGTCTTGGGTTTCTCCTTCTATTAAGGTCCCATCTTATTCCACCGTGCAGAGGACTCTCTTTCGGCATGCTTTGAAGTATCTTTTTCCCAAGAGTGACCTCAAGTACTTTGTCGTCCGACGAAAGAAGAAGGCATTCAACCGAACGTCATTGGTTGAAAATTTGGGGGGTAACGAGGAGACCGCATCGCAATATTCGAACGGGTCTAAAACTCCTGTTCGTATTGTTCCACCAAGTGAATGGGCGAAAGTGGACATCATGATGGCTCCGTTCTTCAACTCAATGTATCCAAAATCCAGTCGATGGCATGGTGGTGTGGCGGACGCAGAATGCATAGAAAGCTCGAAGCTGGTTGCAGAGCGGCAGATAATATCGGAAGCTACGACAGCACTTTACGTCCACAATGGTTCATGTACTGTGCAGGCGTTCCCGGGTGCCGTGATTCGACTGGAACTGTCAGAACTGCTTCCATCACGTTTGTCACTTGACGTGCGCAAGCTGGGCTATCGTGTTCATGAGAACGCAGAGAATAACTTTGTAATGAAGTGTATAATTTCAGCCGTGTGGTGCGTGGGAAGTGAGGGAAATGTTACAAGAAGCGCCAACATGGCGATGAAGGTTCTCCGTGGCGTGGAGAATTGCCTGGCCAGGCAGTTTTTTACAGCACCGCCATTGGAAAAGTATAATAGATCTGTGAGGCGTAGAGATGGAGGGATAGATTTTGAAGCAAGGGCTCGTTCTTCGAAGAAGGTGTTGCCTGGGGATATTTGTACCCTTCTTCGACCTACAGAAAGTGAAGTAGTGGCAACGTCGAGAATGTGTATGTTGGTTTCTAGGTTTTGGAAACACAAGGATGGTCTCAGCTCAGACACTTTGTTTTGGTTTCAAAACATGAGTGCAAACGGGGCCGGTCAGCGTTTCAATGATGGTGCCGATGGAACTCCAGACAAACCCTTTTGTCTGCTCGGTACTCAACATTTGAAAGGGCTGCCTTTCCTCCTCCAAGAGCCCAAAATATCGGGATGCACCTGCAACATTGACAGAAGAATGCAAAACAGCGGCCGCTTAATGGATGGAACAAAGTTCGTGGTCTATCGCGCTCTCCTATACTGCGATGACTTTTCCCCATTCTCTTCATTGTATCCGCAGGGTTCAGCAGGTGGATGCTACATGATCCCGCTTGGACTACCACCGCGAAGTCGTAACACGCGATCGTCTGTCAGAATCATTGGATTAACTCCTCCAGGTGTATCAACGAACAATATACTGCTCTCAATCATTCCAGACTTGGTTAAGTGTACAACAGAAGGTGTGGAAGCACACACGCCTACCGGCGAGAGAGTAAGAATCTTTGTCGACGTTGTGGGTTTTGTGGCTGACTATCCAGCGGCCGCTGAAACATTGGATGTTTTGGGACATACAGCAAATACGCCCTGCACTCTTTGTACATTTCGGAAGAACACCGGCGTCGGTGAGAGCGGATACGGCTATACGACAAAAGTCCATGCACACCGCACGGCGTCCTTGAGGTGCATGGAACGCCATGACGCTCTTCGCAACAGCGAAATTGACAGTCGAGACACAAACCGGCTTGGTATGAAAGACAGCAACAAGGTAAGTGACGAAAGTTCTCCTCTTCTTGCATTGCAAAGGGAACTTGAGCGCGTACGAGTTGACATACCGTTAACAAGCGCTGGAAAGCGTGTGGTGTCAGGACGTTTTGAGGCATATCGCTGCAACGTCGTCGCGCCTGACCATTTGCTGGCCGGTCTCGCGAAGAACGTTATCGAGGTAGGCTTCCACGTCATTAACCGACAAGGAAACGCGGCCGCGTTCAGGGCAAAAGCTGACATGGCAATATGCGGAGCCCTCCGAGACAATGGGTTGAAGAGGCAATCATCAGTTTTTAGTTCCAAGAATGAACTCAATTCCATGACTCTGTCAGGTGTGTTCTGTGTGCTTCTCGTGTGCGTTCCGGTTTTCTACCAACTGTTCCCGGGGATCCAGAGTGAAGAAACCACTGTTGTGTTGGATCTATTGACGCAATTGCAGGAATTGATTGCGTTGACGTACTGGTGGCCATCGGAAGAGGCGGATGGTGTCTCAGATTATTTGTATGTGACAAGTGATAATGGAGCTCAATACCATGCAGACTTGCTGGAAAGGGCTGAGAAGTATGTGACTGAGGCAGACAAGTTTTGCGCAAATTATTGCCAAGGAGTGGGTAAAGGTCGCCCCAGCTTGGACAAGCCGAACCTGCCCAGGTTAATCGAGTTGTACAACCACACAATTCCTGCCTTCGGGCATGTACGTCACTTTATGGAACTGGTGTTCGAGAATGCTCATCAACCTTTGAAGAGGTGCATAGTCCGGGGTAATCACCAAAAAGGACATTTAGCGGCCGTGGGTCATTGTTTGGGGAATGATTGGCAAGGGCGGTTGGCGTTGCTGTCCAGCACTATGACACAAACTTCGGATGCCGGACTGAAGATGGAATGCAGGAGAGGCCTTCGACGCTTGCTTCTCGGCGAAGCTTGCAACGAGTTGTCACAGGCTTCGGATGAATTGAAGGGATTCCTGAAGGACACAGAGGTTAGTATATCTGATTTATTTGTCAAACCGTTGATGGATGAGATGCGGTCGAATGGGAAGGTCAACCCCGCTTGGACGGGAGATTCCGTACGATGGGAGGGGAATTGTGAAAAGGATGTCAATTAGCTGTCCAGATGTTGCATATCAGAAACAGAAACAATAGATTCATCTCAGCTTTTGTCGCAGCTTTTGTCACGGGCTACAAACATCCTGGAAAATCTCCGTCCATAATTTGATACGTCAAAGAAGTCGGAAGTCAAGTTGTTCTCGTCTGCTCGGCGCGTTCGCAGAAGCTACTTGAGTGCGTCCCCACGGACGTACTCGCATGACACGATTGAGCCGGGATGTGTCGTCCAGGTTATGTTACCGCGCGGAGGGACGAAGGGATTGCTTTTGCATGCAAATGGGGCGGTCGGATCGTCATTGAACCTGTTCGCAGTTGTTGGGGTCTTGCAGAGAGAGGACGAGAGTCCTCACGCGGCTGTCGTAAGATGCAGAGTGGATGATCGTAAAACTCTGAGGATATCCGCGGAACTGAACTCAGAGTCTATAGAGGTGCTCTGTCTCACTGATGGCGTCCGTCGCGTGGCGCTGTACCACGCCTGCTCAGCCAACTCCTGTCACGTATCGAGGGACAACTTCATCAAACACTCTGCTAATGTTTTGGGTGGCGGGGCATTCTACTTTCAGACGAGGAGAAAAGGTTACCCTGCAAGAATGTCATGAAGGAGATAGGGACCTGGTGTTTCAGACGCTGGAAAACCTGATTATTCGCGGAGTGGCGTTTTCTACTGGAAAATTATCAGATTTCAGCACCCATCCCATCTGAATTGGAATTGGGCGGACCTCTGGTTACACGTCTCGCCGATCGCGTCAAGAGTTGGACACCTCGCTCTTCCTTGGCCAATCTACTGCTGACTGAAGGTATCTTTGGACACAAACAACCACGCAGTTCGTTTCCCGTATGAGGGCGCAAGATCGATGCCATAGGGTCACGGCGGGCCCGCTTGTGGTGTATGGGTGATCAGGATTGCGAGAGATCGCTAGTGCTATTGCTGGTGGATGGGGCTGCGAACGGCCGATCTACAGATGATCGATGTCGATGCCGTCGTGATAGGAAACGCGCTGAAAGTAGGTTGGTATGCACGCAGGTGGGTTGCATTTTTGTCCGCGTATGTCCGCACTATCTGACCATCTTCAAATTTTTGTGATGAGATCGCCTTTGTCTGCGTGCGAACCTGACGGAATTAAAACCGTGTTTGTCTTGTGAAAGTGTTGGATGGATTGTAAGTTGTCGTTGACGCTTCGCGAATCAGTCCGGCCGGACAGGCGTGCTGCACACAGTATCTTGCCTACTTCAGTTTACATCTGCGCTTGTCCCCACAACAGTTGGTCATCGGAACTTGAAGTCATGGTAAACTGAACTCCGTCATGATTGGAAGTGTCACATGGCATCGGCGCCGGAAGTTAGGCAGTTCTTGCTGCGTGAAAGTGTTGGATGGATTGTAAGTTGTCGTTAACGCTTCGCGAAGCAGTCCGGCCGGACAGGCGTGCTGCACGCAGTATCTAACCTACTTCAGTTTACATCTGCGCTTGTCCCCACAACAGTTGGTCATCGGAACTTGAAGTCATGGTAAACTGAACTCCGTCATGATTGGAAGTGTCACATGGCATCGGCGCCGGAAGTTAGGCAGTTCTTGCTGCGTGAAAGTGTTGGATGGATTGTAAGTTGTCGTTAACGCTTCGCGAATCAGTCCGGCCGGACAGGCGTGCTGCAGGCAGTATCTAACCTACTTCAGTTTATATCTGCGCTTGTCCCCACAACAGTTGGTCGTCGGAGCTTGAATCGGCAAGGAGACTGTATATTGCGCTGCGTAGCGTATGTAGATAGGGAGCTAACATAGTGGTAAACCGACTACTGACTCTTGCTCGCAATTCACACTGCTCCCATCCTATATGACAACTGGTACCACGCGTGTGGTGCATTGCCCCGATCCTACGTGTGCACATCGCCGACCAGAAACAAACGTTGGATTATTCCAGTCTGTTTGGCACTACCAAAACGCAATAAACTACTGCATGGCCATGCCCAGCGGTTAATATGGGATGTTTTTGAGATGGATCAGCCCAGCACGTATGGCGGTACCGCCAAATATTACAATGAGGCACTGCCATGTCCAATTGTAAATCTGCGATTTTTTTCAGCTGGCCCAGCGACGGCAAGGTATTGGAAGAGTACCAATAGATTACGGCTTGCAGGGAATTCGGTGCAAAATCAGTATCAAAAATTTTGCTCAAAAAATGTCTTGACTATCATTGGTACGGCCAAATCAAAAATTAAATTAATCGTAACGTTACGGGCCAGATTTACTTCGTAGTGCAGCGTCTGTGGCCTAGTGGTTAACGAATTTTTGCGGCAAATTTTTCAGACCTCGATTTTAACATCACAAGTGTCCATGTTTTGTTTTTGTGTTGTGAAGCAAGTTCTTTGTCGATCCCCTTCTGCCAGAAGCGAGCTTTTGGAGAATCCATAGCTTGCTTGTACGAGTTTGGAATTTCCGTTATCACATGGGCGTGGCTAAGGAGTCCAGTAGTCACCAAAGCTGCTGCCCACCACGCCCCAGGCGTTTTGCGAATGCGAGTGGACCGACGGAGATTAGTTGGCGGATCAATAGTTTCTTCCTCAACTACGTGTTGCTCAACTGTTTCGGTAGTTTCGTCCTCCCCTGCAGTTGGGGAGGAGTTGGAGGATTCATCAGAGTCTTGTTGTTCATCCGGCAATGATACTTCTGATGCCACTGCATCATTTTCTGCAACTTCCTCATCGATGTTCAAGTTGATTGTGTCATCATCAGTTGTAGCCTCCTCGTTTGTATCCATCGGTTCACCAGATTTGTCTCCCGTGGACTCGTCAAAAGTAACATCTCTGGATACGATCACTTTGTGTAAATCACCATCCCACAACTTGTAAGCTTTCGTATTTTCAGCATACCCCAGAAACATTGCCTCCTTTGCACGGGCGTCAAGTTTCTGGATGTTGTGTTTTGGTAATGTATACCAACACTTTGAACCGAAAACACGCAAATGACCAACATTTGGCACAGATTTCATCCATAAGTGGTATGGGGTCATCTTCGGGGGAATGACACGTGACGTGACTCGATTTCGAACGTACACTGCATTGGCAAGTGCTTCTGCCCAGAACCCCTTTGTAACTTTCTTGTGCGCTAGCATGGAGCGCACCAAGTTTACCAAAGTTCTGTTCAGTCGCTCGGCGACGCCATTTTGCTCCAGTGTGTACGCGGTCGTCATTTGATGCTGAGTACCACTTGCAATCAGAAAAGACTTAAACTCCGTGGACAGATACTCACCACCTCGATCGGTGCGAAGCACTTTGATCTTGCGACCAGTGTGAGTCTGAGCAAGTTGTGCAAACATTTTCTATCGTTCAAATGCTTCTGATTTATGATGCATAGGGAACACTACGGACCAGTTTGAGTGATCATCTATGAAGGTAATGAAGTACTTGGCCCCACCAATGGACTGCACCTCTAAGGGCCACAAACATCAGAGTGAACTAAGTCTAGACAGAAGTATGCCCGCCTCGAGGACCGCTCTTTTGGGATCACAGATAGAGTGGCTTTGCCGTAGACGCACGCAGAACATTTTTCAGAGATGCAATCATTGTCAGTATTGTTAATTTTGTTAGCCTCATTACCAAGTAGTTTGACTCCACTTACCACATTGTCACGAATCATCGAAGCAATACCTTGAGAATGCACATGTGCAAATCGCTCATGCCACGTTTGCGGAGTGGCAGCATGTGCAGATCCGATGTCACTGACGATGTCGAGAACGTAAAGTTCTCCAACCAATGTCGCAGTCGCTACTACAGTTGAGCCTCGTCTGATCATGCATTTTCCATTTTCGAACCCAACTTTTAGTCCAAGTTCAGTCATTCGACTGACAGAGAGCAGAGAGAACGCAAAGTCCGGAACGTGCAATACATCCGTCAACTTGCACGGTTCGATGCGGCCATTCACATTTAACTTCAAGTGAACGTCACCACGGCCGGCAACCTTTGCACTAGCCTTGGTTCCCATCTGAACAGAGGCGGATTCAAGTGGCTCATACGTCGCAAACAAAGATCGGTCATATGTAATATGAGCTGTACAAGCTGAATTTACGAGCCACGAAGGCAACATCTCGATATCGTTCGTGTGCAAAGCTTTCGACATCAGACATGTGAAGTCGACGCTGTTTACTACCATGCCCGGATCAGGTTTCTGTGTGACAAATGCAGATTGTTTCCGCTGAGACATACGCGGTTTATATCCGCTAGGAGGAGCCGGGCGACGCCCATTCAAATCCTTTCCCCAGCAGCGGGTTGCCGTATGGCCTGTATGACCGCAGTTCGTGCATTTGTAATCGTTTATGTCCCCATTGTTCGGGGCACGATTAACCAGAGCCGATGTCCGTGAGGAGCTAGACTTCATGTTTGCTCTTTGCTCTTCCTGCAGCAGACGACTTTTCACAAAGTCCAAACTGAATATCTTTTCCTCATTACCGAGAGCATCAAGTGCAACGATGAGAGCCTCGAAACGGGCAGGCAGACCGTTGAGCACTGCCATGGCCATCTCCTTGTCATCGATGTTTACGCTCATTGACTTGAGAATGGCTGCCAGCTGCTTGACACGATTGATGTATGCAAGCACCTTTTCACCGGAAAGCATCTTCACAGTGTAGAACTCACGACGTGCAGCTAGTTTGTTCAGCAAAGTGTGCCTCTCAAACACGTTGACAATAGCTTCCCACATCTCATGAGCAGTATCAACATCACGTACATGCTCAAGATGCTCATCTGATAGGGAGAGACCAATCAGTGCTTTAGCTTTACTGTCACCTCTGATCCACTTCTTACGCTCTTCCGCGCGTTCCTCACTTGGAACTCTTCCCTCAACGATGTATTGGTCAACATCACGTAGAGCAAGCAGAAGTTGTATTTTCTGCTTCCACACGTAGAAGTTGGAGTCCGTCAGTTTGTCGATTCTGATGGATCCTCCTCCTCCTTGATCTTCCATTTTAGTGCAAATAAACTTCAAGTATTCGAAAATCCGTTCGGGGATCCCAAGCCGTTAACCGATAGTCAACACAATGGCAAGCCCACCCGTCTAAGAAATTCGATATGATTACTATGAAGTTGCACTAGGAGAAATTTGCGAACAGATATGTGAATTTTTTTGGATGAAATCCCTAACTATTCTGTTCACAAACTACCTTTAAGTGTGCGGCACCGTTCTCGTGGCACTTCAGGTGCCCGTGAGACTCAAAGACGCGATTGCAAGGGATACAACGCGGAGTCTCCTTAGCGTTGGCAACTTGAATGCGATGAGACCTAGACTGAATGTGGTCGTAAAAGGCCTTCGCACTATTGCCACTAACGCCGCACACTTTACAATACCGCTTATACCGCGGGCACACCTTACGATTCCTCTTGCGCTCACGCTTAAACTCTTTATCCGCGAGAACAGCCGCTTTCCGAGCAGAAAGTCGATTCGTAGTTCTCTTTATTGGTGCGGGAACAGAGCGCGGAATACGAGGAGTCCTATAAGCTGCGTGTTGGAAATCTTCGACCACATGCTAAGTTACAAGTCTGGACAGATATTACACGTGTACGTCGACGAAACCTAAAATGCTTGCAAGAGCATTCTCAGGATGTTTGGTCTTCAACGTGGACACGTGTCATATTTGTACACGGTTGCACTTTCCTATCATTTCCGAGCATGTTACAATTTTGGTGTTGACACGTGTAAGTTATGTACCTCGTGGCACTCTACAGTACATTCTGAACATGTTTCATTTTTCTCGATTTGACACGTGTGTGACACGTATGACATTTGTCCTACACGTGTATGACACGTATGACGTATGTGCCACAGTGGTTATTAATCGTATTGTAAAATCTGTAATCTACAGTACAGTACATTCAGATATTATTGACTCTCAAACGGTCCCAAATTATTAGCAAGAGAGAGTACAAGTAGGAAAGTCATTTGATTATCAACCGAGAGTGCAAGGAGAGTCATTTGATTATCAACCGAGAGTGGAAGTAGGAGAGTCACTTGATTATCAACCGAGAGTGCAACAGGGAGAGTCACTTGATTATCAACGAGTGCAAGAAGGAGAGTCACGTGACCAGCCCTAATGGCTCGAATTGTATGTAGTTCGAAGAGTATAAGTAGCGCCAATAGTTGGCGACCAAGAGTAAAATGGTATCAACTTCTTTTCCCGTCAACCACCAGCAACCTTCAACCATCCTTCTTCCCTCTGCTCCGCTGACCTTTCTATAGGTTATGGGCCCAGTTCAACGCTGATCGTCGTCTTCGTTTTGGTTCAAGTTCGAGTTTCGCCGTCTTTCAAGTATCAGTTTGTTCAGCTCGTCAAGCACAAGAAAAAGGTATCAGTTTCAGTCTCCGCTTTCGAGTTTGGTTTTTCAGTTTTTTCAGTTTTTGCCGTCGTTTTTAGCACCGTTTCAGCCGATTTTTCAGTTTGGTGGTCCGTCAGTTCCCAGTTTTTGGAAATCAACTTTGTGGTCTTGCAGCTTTGTCGTGGCAGTCGTTGTGTGAGCTGTGGGTGAGCCTTCCGCTAGTCGGGAGGAAGAAAGTCCCTAGTGGCCAACGCACTGCCAAATCCTCAGTGGAACATACCCTCGCTCTTGGTGAAAGGCTGGTGCCATTGGAAATCTGACTTGAGCGAGGGTCCGACCAAGAATCGTCGAGAGACGAATTACTGATCCTCGGGGAGGATCACAGTGTACTGGTCTAGTCGATCCGCACTCTGCCTTCGGGAGGTGCGTCGGCGGTGTGGGTAACGCTCTCGGTATTAGCCCTATAGGTACGACTTCGGTCCCCTGGGTGAAGAGAATACGTGCCTAAACGCTGAACCTCTCACTATACGTGTATAAGGTCGCGTACCTCGATTAAGTTCGCACGGAAGAGGGTGACCCAAGGAGTGATTGTGAACAAATCACACGAGTACGACGAAGGCAGTTTCATTCTTGTGTTGTGGGAGACCCTCTGAGGCAGTACCGTATCAAGTTTGGACAAGCCGATTTAGGTTGCAGGGACCGTTCGCGGTAGTAACCAAAAGTCCTGGTTCGTCTACAGGCAAAGTGGTGTGCTTACTCGTGGAACGTTTGATTTAGTTCACAGTCGAAAGACCCGCACTGGCCAACATACAGGGGTAGCGCCCTAAGGCAATTTTAAGAAGAATACGCTTGTTCCACTCCGCCGGGAACAAGCACCAAGAACGTTTCCGAGTAATCGCTACAAACTTCTTATACGGGTGGGCTTGCCATTGTGTTGACTATCGGTTAACGGCTTGGGATCCCGGAACAGAAGACCTTGTATACTCGAAGGGTACATCCATTCGGCGAAATGGATGACCAAAGCTCTGGATCGGTCAGAATCGAGAAGCTGACCGCATCTAACTTTTACATCTGGAAGCAGAAAATCCAGCTACTGCTTGCTCTCCGAGATGTCGATCAATACGTTTTTGATGATATCCCGGAGAATGCGACGTCAGATGACCGGAGAAAATGGATCCGTGGTGACGCAAAAGCAAAGGCAGTCATCGGACTCACGCTTTCTGATGACTACTTGCAACATGTGCGAGGGTGTAGCAGTGCGAAAGAGACATGGGAAGCAATTCTGAATGTGTTTGAGCGTCATACTTTGCTCAACAAGCTTGCCGCCCGTCGCGACTTTTACACTGTATCCATGCTCCCATCCGAGAAAGTGCTCGTGTTCATCAATCGTGTGAAGCAACTTGCTGCCAGATTGCAGTCAATGAGTGTTGAGATTGACGATAAAGAAATTGCAATGGCTGTGTTGAATGGCTTGCTTCCACGATTCGATAACTTGATTGTTGCTCTTGACGCACTTGGCAATGAAGATAAAGTGTTTGGACTCGAGTTTGTGAAGAGTCGTCTGCTGCAAGAAGAGCAACGAGAAAGCATGAAGACCGCTTCTGCTTCATCATCACATGCACCTGCACTTGTCAATCGTATGCCTATTCGACGTGATATGAGATGTACGAATTGCAATAGACATGGGCATACTGCAGCGCGTTGCTGGGGCAAGGATGTGAATGGGCGCCGACCAGCACCGCCAGACGGGTTCCGGTCCCGCAACCCCGGCATGAAGCCAAGTGCATTCGTATCTCGAGATGAAACTTCTACTGCTGCCTTTGCTGAAAGCGACTTTACATGCCTGCTTTCGACTTCTTCTCCCGAAAGGAAGGCAGTGAACGCAGGGTCATGGCTTGTGGATTCCGGTTGCAGTGCCCACATTACATTTGTTCGCGCTATGTTCGTTACTTATGAACAGATGCAATCTGGATCAGTCGAGATGGGCACTAAGGCTAGAGCCAATGTCGCTGGTCGTGGTGAGGTAGAATTCATGTTGAACGTCAATGGTAGTCCACATCCTTGCAAATTGTCCAATGTTTTGCATGTCCCTGATTTCGGATACTCGCTTCTGTCTGTTAGCCAAATCGTTTCAAAGGGCTTGCAAGTGTCATTTGAAAATGACAAATGCATCGTTACTGCAGGGCCAACTCTAGTTGCCACAGCTAGTCAAGTTGGGGATTTATTCATACTTGATGTCATGAATGAAACTTTCTCTGCTCATGTAGTTAACTTGCAGACGCTACATGAACGAATGGCCCATGTTAACGTACAAGGAATCGCATCAATGATTCACAATAATGTGGTAAGTGGCATCAATGTTCGTCAAAGCGATGTGATCAGAGCAATGAATCGAAAGTCTGACAATCAATCACTCTCTCGTTTGTCCTGCATGTGTGTTCGGCAAAGCAACGCGATCAGTAATCCCGAAACAGCGATCATCGTCTCGAGCACAGAATTGTCTTGACTTGGTACATTCTGACGTTTGCGGTCCGCTCGAAGTACAGTCCATTGGTGGTTCGAGATACTTCATTACATTTGTAGATGATCACTCGAACTGGGTTGTTGTGTACAGGATGCGAAATAAATCTGAGGCCTTTGCAAAATACAAGTTGTATGAACAGTTTGCCCAAACGCACACTGGTCGCAAAGTGAAGGTGCTTCGCACTGATCGAGGGGGAGAGTACTTGTCGACAGAATTCAAGTCATATTTGGATTCAAACGGTACACAGCACCAGCTCACCACTGCCTACACACCTGAACAAAACGGTGTTGCTGAACGTTTAAATCGAACCTTGATTGATCTTGTCCGTTCCATGCTTTCTCATAAACAGGTCAGTAAACGATTCTGGGCAGAGGCTCTTGCCACTGCAGTATATGTACGCAATCGAGTTACTTCACGGGCTTTGCCAGTTAACACGACTCCCCATCACATTTGGATGAAGTCAACTCCAAATGTTGGCCATTTGAGAGTATTTGGGTCAAAGTGTTGGTATACATTACCGAAATTAGAGCTCCGTAAGCTTGACTTGCGAGCGCGTGAAGCGATGTTTCTCGGTTATTCGCAATGCAGTAAAGCATACAAACTTTGGGACGGAGAGTTGAATAAAATTGTTGTTTCACGAGATGCCAAGTTTGATGAATCGACATGTGGGATGCATGACATTCCTGCACATGAAAAAGATTCAATCAGCTCTGATGTTGGCGTTGTATTGCTCGGTGGCGACAATGAGAATGAAGCCGATACCCCAAATACTAATGAGGTTGGGTCGGAAGAGGATGAAATTTCAGGGGAGGTTATTGAAAACGAGGACACTCACTCTGTAAGTGAGAATGATGAAGATGATGTATCACCTCCCGTCGAAACTCCGAATGTCACCCCTCCAACTCCGACTCCAGCTGTGCAAAGATCGTCTCGAATCAGTAGACCTCCCGGATCATGGTGGAGGAGCAACTTTGCAGCTGCTCCTCTTTCACATGCGCATGTCGCTATTGAAGGTCCTAAGACTTTCAAACAAGCAACCCACGGTCCTAGAGCTGCATTCTGGCAAACCGGCATTGACAAAGAACTTGCGTCGCAGACTAAGAATCAGACCTGGAAACTTGTTCCTCGATCTGAGGCGTCAAACATCTTGACATCTCGATGGGTTTTCAATGTCAAGCAGCTGCCTGATGCAAATGGCAATATAGTTGAAAGTGCAAAAGCCAGACTTGTTGCCCGTGGATTCCAGCAAGTGCAGGGTCTTGACTATACTGAGACATATGCCCCTGTCATAAAGTTTACCACTATTCGTCTACTTCTTGCCTTAGTTGCTCATTACGACCTTGAACTTCATCAGATGGATGTCGTGACTGCGTTTTTGAACGGCGACTTGGATGAAGACATCTATATGGAGCAACCCGAAGGCTGCGTTGACAAAAGCAAAAGTGATCATGTGTGTAAACTTTTGAAAGCACTTTACGGTCTTAAACAAGCACCTCGTCAATGGCATACCAAAGTGGATGATTTCTTACTCGGTGAATTGGGATTTGAGACTTCACGTAGTGATCCGTGCCTCTACATTAAACGCATTGGTAACACTATCATGCTAATTGCACTTTATGTCGATGACTTGTTGCTCGCTGGTAGTGATATCCATGCCATCAAATGGATGAAGGGGGAGCTTAACAAACAGTTTGAGATGAAAGACCTTGGTGAAGCAAAAGTCTGCATTGGTCTTGAGATTCAAAGAGATCACACTGCCAAGACATTGAGTCTCACTCAAACTAAGTATGCATCAAATGTGCTTGACCGTTTTAAAATGTCGGCTTGTAACCCTTCTCTGACGCCAATGGAACAAGGTCGCAGAACCACGAATTCTATCGAAAACGACTCCGAAACAAAGGCACCGTATCGTGAGGCAGTCGGTTGCCTTATGTACTTGATGGTTGGCACTCGTCCAGACTTGGCATACGCCATTGGAAAGCTTTCCCAAAATTCTGCCAACCCATGTGAGTCACACTGGGCAGGTGTAAAACGAGTAATGCGATACGTGCAAGGGACTCGAAACTTAGGAATCGTGTTTGACAATAAATCCAAATCGCCGGAGTTGCTCGGTTTCAGTGATGCTGACTGGGCCGGTTGTTCAGACTCTTGCAAGTCGACCAGCGGATATGTTTTCAAGTTCTGTGGTTGAGCGATCAGTTGGAGTTCCCGGAAACAGACTGTGGTTGCAACTTCGACGTGTGAAGCTGAGTACATTGCACTATGTGAAGCGTGTAAGGAGGCGACCTGGTTGCGTCAAGTTGTTGCTGATGTCCTCGGACTTGATTCTGATCCCACGATCATGATGGGGTGTGACAATGCAGGGACGATTTCGTTTGCACAGAATGAATCGATCAACCGTCGCAACAAACATGTTGATGTAAAATACCACTACGTACGAGATGCTATTAAGAGAAACATTGTGTATTTGTCGCATTGTCCGACCACTTCGATGCCTGCGGATATCTTAACCAAAGCACTTGGGCGAATTCTATTCCAGAAGTTTGTAGAACTTCTGGGGCTTGCAGTGTCCAGTAAGAGCATGTGATCGAGGGGGAGTGTTGGAAATCTTCGACCACATGCTAAGTTACAAGCCTGACAGATATTACACGTGTACGTCGACGAAACCTAAAATGCTTGCAAGAGCATTCTCAGGATGTTTGGTCTTCAACGTGGACACGTGTCATATTTGTACACGGTTGCACTTTCCTATCATTTCCGAGCATGTTACAATTTTGGTGTTGATACGTGTAAGTTATGTACCTCGTGGCACTCTACAGTACATTCTGAACATGTTTCATTTTTCTCGATTTGACACGTGTGTGACACGTATGACATTTGTCCTACACGTGTATGACACGTATGACGTATGTGCCACAGTGGTTATTAATCGTATTGTAAAATCTGTAATCTACAGTACAGTACATTCAGATATTATTGACTCTCAAACGGTCTACCCGGGACAGCGGAGGCATTGCAGTCACCACACTGTCGTAGTTGCCCACTTTCATCCGATCCCTTGATTATCAACCGAGAGTGCAAGGAGAGTCATTTGATTATCAACCGAGAGTGCAAGGAGAGTCATTTGATTATCAACCGAGAGTGGAAGTAGGAGAGTCACTTGATTATCAACCGAGAGTGCAACAGGGAGAGTCACTTGATTATCAACCGAGAGTGGAAGTAGGAGAGTCACTTGATTATCAACCGAGAGTGCAACAGGGAGAGTCACTTGATTATCAACGAGTGCAAGAAGGAGAGTCACGTGACCAGCCCTAATGGCTCGAATTGTAAGTAGTTCGAAGAGTATAAGTAGCGCCAGTAGTTGGCGACCAAGAGTAAAATGGTATCAACTTCTTTTCCCGTCAACCACCAGCAACCTTCAACCATCCTTCTTCCCTCTGCCCGGCTGACCTTTCTATACTGAGCAACTCGAGGACGGACCCGGAAGCGCGAGCCGAGGTGAAGGTTGATCCTCAGGCTCAAGCACCTCAACGGATACGACCTCCGATGTCCCAACCGTTCGACCGGTGACCAGCTTCCCAGGCGCAGAGCGCACCGGTACTAGTTCCAGATCTAACACAACCCCGTAAAAACAGGTATTCACAATAAGGAATATGAAGATAATCGTCAGTAACAGATTTTGGAATTATTGCTCTTAAGAACCACCAAAACGTGCAAAGACAATCACTTAGATGTGTAGGAAATGGAAAGAAACTCAAAACTTACTTTGCATGAGAGAACGAAGAAAAACCAAATGCGAGATTGATGACGACGGCGGTAGCGGGAGCGGAAACGAAGACGAAGACCAAAGACAGAGACAGCAGCAAGAACCACAGCAAGAACAAAAGCCAAACCAAGAACGAAGACAACGAAGACAGCGGGGGCGATGACCAAAACCAATTCACACAAGAGAGCAAGAACGACAGCAGCAGCGAAAACCAAAACCAAGAACGACGGCAAGAACGAGAGCGACAACGACAGCGAGAAGACCAGCGGAAACAGCGACGAGAAACGGCAGCGAAAACGACAGCGACAACGACGGCAGAAACAACGGAACGAGAACGACAGCCTCATGCAGTGAAACGACAGCGAGGGACTGGGCCCATAACCAAATGGTAGGTTCGGAGGGGCAAGGGAAAGAAGGAGGGCAGGTTGATGTGTGTGAGTGAAGGAGTTGGTACCGAGGTTTACTTGGAGCCGTCTTTCGGCGATACTTATACACTTTCAGTGTTACACTATCCCATTACTTTGGCACCTGGTAAACCGTACTCACCATATAACAGTGATTGGTTATTAAAAAGATTTTTCCTTCTTAAAAAGAACTGCGTTAGAATATTGCCTAAGCCGAATTTAAGCCTATTTATGGCTTTTAGACACAGGTCGCTAATTCTGGAGAGTATATTTATTCTTTGCGCACTGCAGCAAAGTGTGTAATTTTTGTGAAATTGTGAAATTCACGGTTTCAAAGAGTGGATAACTCCTTGGAGTCATTATGTAGATCAGTCTACTCTGCGTTTATGTCGATGACCTACAGATTCGACAATCTTGACCCATGAAGTGCGGAGGCAATGATCCATGATATGGTGCCGCGCCTCGCTATCGGATGCGTATGAAAATTTGGTTTGAGAGCTCATTCAAGAACTAAACAGACCACCCCTCTTTTCCAGTGGAGCTGTTCTACAATCACATCGCTTCGAGACGGAATGAATCTTGTGAGTCATGTGTACATCATATGTGAAACAGAGCAAAATGGTGTTCTCATCTTGAGCGAGTTCACAGGAGCCGCAAAAAACTTAACGGGTGCTTTGCTAGTGAATCTCTGGAACGTTGATAATGGACAGCGATGCAATTTTTCAGAGCCTGGAAATGCCCGACTTCGAGAGAGAGTTGAAACACCAGAAAGTATACCGCCATGTCGACTTGCACACTGCGTCCGCATCTCGCGTTCGATTCATTGACGATATAGTCACATACTCCGCGAATCGCAAGGCAAAAGCGATACAACTAATTCCGATACCAACACACCATGTTAGATATTCATACCGTGCTACGAAGGAGAAACGATTGTTTTCCTTTGATTCCGATGGTACTCTTCCCACGGTTGAGAGTCGGTCAGAGTTGGCGGAACCCTCTGAGTAACTTCTCGAAGTTCTGCGCCGTCTTGCCAGTTGTGATCAAAATATTGTGTTCATTGCGACAGAGGCAAAAGAACACAGTCATGGATTGGTTCAGAAGAGTAGGCCTTGGTTTTGCCGTAGAACACGAGTTTTCTGCGCGATGGTCAGACCTTTTACGGGAGAGGTTTGGGGGCTGTAGAATGAGTGGATTGCTAGAGTGTGGAGAGGAGGAGACGTTCGAAACAACCGGAAATACTGTAGTCGGGAAACGCGACGAAACTTGGGATGACTCATTAAGCCCCCATGATCTCATTGCAATGAGAGACGCGCTTGATTTGGCCGGTCTGTTGTTGAAACGAATTGAGGACAGCACACCTACGAGCTTCTTGTCGCAGAAAGAGATTGCATATAGGTGGCATTTCAGAGATGCTGATCCCGACTTCCCAGTGATTCGAGCACATGATGCTCGGCAAGCGCTCGAGGAGGTGCTACACGGCAGTTCGATGGAGGTCTTGATGGGGCAAAAAACTCCTTTACGTTCGACTGCGAGGGGTGCACAAAGGAGCAGCAGTGGCTGAAGTGTTGAGACGCTTCGATGTCGAGGGTGAGGCGCCGGACTGAGTTTGTTCTATTGGTGACGACCGAACCGATGAAGACATGTTTAAATAAATATATCGCAATGCTGACGGGAAGAATATTAGTGTTCACACATGTACAGTTGAACGGAAGAGCACTTCAGCCAATTATTACGTACAGCATGTTGATGAAGTGCGTGACTAGTTGGAAAGGCTCACACAAGTAGATGTAAATTCGCCTTGATGGGGCATAAAATATTTGTATAGGAAGAAGACATCGCATCTTCTCAGAGCCTGTCGCTTAATGTTTTAGTCTCGGCCTTGCCTCCCTCCTCTCACTCCGTCGCTTGCTCGTGCACACATTGTTCGGATCGTCTAGCCTGTTTGGCAGCCAACCGTTAACAGTTCGACCCCTTTCCACATCTACCAGAATGCGATGGCCCCCTGACCTCATCCGGTTCGTTTCTCGCTATGCAATCTTCATATCGCGTTCTCGTTCAAACTCAACAAATGCGTAGTCTCTCAAAACTCCCTCTCGATCTAATGGCATAACAGTTGCCACAGGGCCATATGCCT